>NW_009937732.1:50741-85332 GCF_000696875.1 Nestor notabilis
ATAATGTTAAATTTTTAATAACTTGTGAGTTGTGTCATCAGCAGAGCAGCAGTAGATGTGAGAAAGTAGAAGAACCACATGGAAATCTCTCCACACATATTGCTCCTGCTAACTTAATTTTTTCCCCCCACCAATCTTTTGAAGGATGCTGCTGACTCCAAGTCTTCTGCTGTTGTGAGTCATGCTATGCTGATCACCTGCTGAAGCCAGGGAGATCTTTAGGCAAGAGGCAAATGTAGGCTGGGAATAAGATCTGTTTGAAGGGAAAAGCCAGCCTCTCTTCTAATTATTTTTCTTCCAGCAAAGCAAGCAGAAGTAGGGTTGATTTCTTTTTGGCAGAACTAGCTAATTCAAAACACACCTCCTTTTTTCACTCTTAATAATAAAGAAATACAGAATTGGTCTTTTTAGTAGAAATGAAAATAAAAACAGGTCTAGGCATCGATTGTTCTTGTATAACCAGCTGCTACAGTTATCTTCTCTTGTCCTGTTAATGTGAAGAGAAAAACATGCAGCCACTATATACACTACTGATACAGAAAATCTGTACAACATGGGATGCTTTATTCAGCTCACACAGCTGGAGTTCACTTGACCACTTGTGTGCTGAACATCAGAGTAAGCTGACGATTGTTTAAACACATCTTCTTGCTCAGCTGCTCAATTATTCACAGGTACAGCAGAGCAGGAAACCAGCTTCTGCTAGTGTGCAATATGCATCTACATCCATCAGTGACTTGATGTGAGATCTTTGGCAGTTGCTTTCTTTCTCTGTGCCTTTGGTTTTCCTCCAACTCCTCACTCTTTGCTAGCCCAGGTTCACATGGTCTGAGCATCTGCCTTTTACTTTGTAGCATTCAGTGATGACAACCAAAGGTTTAGAGGACAACAGAAACAAAGTTTGCCAAAATACCAATCTATGTGGGTTTTCTGAAGGCTGTTTTGACACATGAAGTCTCTATTAATTCACAATATTAATTTATTGCAGTCTCTCACCTGTGTGGGATGTCCTGTGGTATTGATAGGAATAAAATCTCACATGCCTTATGTTTGTTTGAAGGATTTGTAAAGCTTTTAATCCATTTTATTTATTATTTAGGGAATACTGTAAGCATGAAAGATGTTATATGAAATACAGTAAAAGACAAGGTCTCTGGCATCAAAAGTCCTGTGATTTACTTCAAATACATGTAACAAATGCAATACATGTAACATCTAACAAGTTTAGATGCAAGTGTGTGTAAAGGTGTCAGTTATGTGGGAAAAAAAATGTGCAGGTTTTCATTAAAAGACAAAAGGGACTTAAACTCTCAAAACACCTCCACTGAGCTTTTTCCCTTTAAATCATTCAATAATGCATACTCACAATTCTGCTTTTAAACTAAAGCAGTATTGAAAGCTGGCAACATAGTATATTTGTGCAACTTTACATTAACAGGCCAAAAGTTCACCCTATTAAAACTAATAAAAACCTATACTGAGGCAACAGTTGTCCTATTTAAGTGTGGTATGATTACAGGAAAAAAAATTAAAAAGCCTTTTTATCCTACATACATACTATCTGCAAGATTTCTAGAGGAAACAAAGGTCCTGAAGGTTTAATTGCCTTTCTTCACTTGAAAGAATAATCTCCTGATACTAGTACATGGAAACTTGCTATTCCAGCTCCAGACCTCTGCAAAGCTCTTTTCTCTTTTACTCTCTGCAGACCCAAAGAGATATGGTACTTAACACCTCCTCTTGCAAAAGGTTAGTATTTGGGGTATGTGCTGCTTCTGTTCTTTGGATTTTTTTCAGATCATACCACAGTTTATGCTGAATATTGTGAATGTGCATTGTACATTTGACCATTAAAGAATATAATTATATGTTACATAATTCAATATAATATGATATAATTGATGTAATATAATAATATATGCAATATTTAGTATATTATGATTATATATAACTTACTCTCTTATATTCGGTCTCATCACAAGCAATGGGAGCATTGTCTCATCTTGCTGAACACAGAGGAAAAGGAAAGAGTTTGGACAGAGAAACTGTTATAATGTGCTACTGACTCAGATGCAACGCACTGGTAGAGAGACTGATATATTAAAAACAATATTGAATTAAAAGTTTGGACAGATGAGATCCCTTCCCAAGACTTAAAAGCACATATGACAAGAATACTAATAAATGACTTGCCAACATATCTTCATCTGCTGTAATTGAAAAAAAAACAACATTAGATAGAGTACTAACGGTTTCACCCCTCAGATATGTTGTTGAGATCCTTATTTGTTTGCATTTGGATCAGGAGGATGCTTGGGAAAAGACTGCATTGTGTTCACTCTTCTGGAGCACATTTTCCTGGATGTCATATGAAACAGCAGACTGTTAGGAATTAAGTTGCTGTGAGCTCCAAAGGTCACAACTAATCCAGTACTTCATTTAAATTAATGATAGTCACTGTTACAGACAAATGTATTAAAAACCCCCTACATTAGAAGCAACCATCTTCACTTTATGTTCACTAGTGGTACATCTTCAGTGGTTTTGCACTAGAAATACTGTTTATTTTCATGGACACTAAGGACAAGCCTCTGCTTATTAGAGTAGCAGAAGCACAATATAATTCCACTGAAGTTAAGCAAAGGTTACTACTTATATAATGCCCACCCTCTTAATAAAACCTGTCTGCAGAATGTTATCTGTTCTTTAAATTTTGATACACAGAACTATATATATTGAAAAAAAATCTCAGCCATAAGAAAGAATTAAACAGTTTAGAGTCAGTTTTATCTTGAATCCTGCAATTGCATTTTCTGATTGTGAGTGCACAGTTATACAAATGTACAAAGATTTAACTCTGTTCTCACATAACATGAGGTAGTTTGCATCTATGTTATCCTGCCCACATGTGCTACCTCCGCATATTTGTTGTCAGTCATGTTAAATAGTAGTTTGCTCTGCTGAACTGAGTATAGGATGCGATCTAAAAGAGGATGGGCAGCAGAGAGAAGCACAGCTATTCTGCATGTCTGTACCAGATTAGGAACAAAACAAAGGAAGAAAAAATTCAGATTTCATTACTAGTGAAACTAAATACATGAAATTATATGTATAAAACAGATTCCAGTGAAAATTAAAGGTATTTGAATGGCGAGATCTTTGCAAAGTGTCCTGCATTAATTAAAGAAAAAAATCTAAGGAAATGTAAGTGTACAGTTAGTAAAGATGAGTAATTTTTTATTCTCTAAGCAAAATAAAATCTTGAATGTCTGTACTGTAGGTACACTGCAAAGTATTACTACACGACAGAAAACACATCAATTATGCTACTTTAATGCAACCAGAAGACTGTGATGCAAACCAAAATAAAGTGTCATTATGTGATATAGCTGGACTTCTGACCCTTTTGTGACAATAATTAGGCTGAACACAACACTTGAAAACAAGAAAGGGAAGGCCATCTGAGATATTATTTCATGTTAGACTTACTGCAATCAGCTGGATAAATGTAAGTGTAATGTTCCCTTCCCATTTGTTCACCTTTGTGAAAAAGGTGGGCAGTGTAAGAAAAGTAGTAAGCTGTGGAGTAGGTGCATTGTACCCAGTATTTTCAACAAGATCCTACAAAACACTGTACATCTTGGCATAGATCCAGGAAGATACTGACATTTCTTCTTGGCTGTTTAGCATGGAAAAAATCTTAATGTAATTATTTGAAGCTTTTGCATGTTTCCCTTTATACATGTACCCATTTGCATTGCTGGATTAAGGCCATTTGCACGAGAAGCCAAACTACCTGTTTACCTTGAACCAGCTGCCTGATCAGGTGAATACTAAGGCACCAGACCTGTAGAACAAAATTTGTATGAAAAAGATTTAATTCTCTGGTACTATGTTAGGTGCATACACCAGGAGTTGGGACCAGTCCTAAGAGAGAATATAAGGTATCACTCTTCTTACCTTGTACTGTTTCAAAAGAGTAGTCATTTATTCCTGTATGTGTTTTCTGCCTCCCTGCTAAATTGTTATAATCAGTTTCTCACTCTCTAATCCTTAATTTTCTTAATAACCTCTTCTGAGAAACTCTGCCTTGTCTTAATGCCTTCTTTTTAATCTGCACCATTAAGATAAAAATATCAGATTTAATCACATATTACTCACATTAGGCAGATTTGGATATCATTTACAGGGATCCCAATCAAATCTAAAACCCTTATTGAAATCAATGGAGTTAGGATTTTTCTAAATGATAACAAAAAAGGCCACAGACAGAGCTAACTTGGTGTAGAACAACAGTAGACACTGGCTGGTATTGGTTTTTCTGACGCCTTGAGTTTCTGGCCTTCTTCCTCCTATTGCATTTTGACTGGCTGGCCATTTTGGGGCTTCTGCTGCAATTAAGGTGGTTGTTAAATAGCAGGAGGTCATGGGAAGCTGATAGATTTTGAGAATTTTAGAGTTCAGAAACATCTTCTTTCAAACTTAGCTGACAGGTGAAAGTTAGTAACCAGAAACAGGCTGAGACATGACCTGCACAACTCATTTCCTTTGTGACCTCCTTGAGTTTCATCACTAAAATTACAGAAAGAGAGTTTTCATAAAATTCTGTTGCTCATAGCAAATGGTTTTAAAGGCACAGAAATCATGCTGAGGGAATTCTGCTCTCAGGTCTGTAAATGTAATGAGAAAATCAAACCAGGAAAAAGTTTCTAATCTTAGTTGCAGGATCTAAGGACTGACATTTCCTCCCCTTTATTTCCTCCTAGAAGACAGAACAATGGTGGAAATAATAATTTTTCAAGCATCTTCAAAGGACTGAGTTTGTTAACTTCGAAATCTTTCTTGTCTAACTGAACAATGAACTCCATTCTCTGTATCAAGATTTTGCATCTTAAAGAACAGCATATGGATTTCTAAAAGGAGTCTTATAAAGACCAAGTCTAGAATTATTTATCATGTTTTGATTTCCCCTTTTAAAATAGCATCAGTCACAACACCAGTACTGAACTATTAAATGTAATGTATTTCATCCACTGTTTTCATCTGTTATCATAGCAGTATGGTCCACCAGTGTGTTAATCAAAAATTAAGGACAAAGCTATCTCAGAGACTCATAGTAGCATTTTACCCATGCAGAGATTCCTGCAGAGATTAAGAGAGCAGAGTAAGATTTCTACTGGGCAAGTCTGAATTTTTATTGGATTTTACCATACCATTTCTACATGCATTTTAGGACAATAACAGTGCTAACAGAATGCAGTGCACAAATTCTTATGTATCTGGTGAGGATGCCCTCACTATTTTTGAGCAATTCTGTACACAGAGAGCATGTTCACTGTCCTTAAAGTGCCAAGTCTAATCTAAGGTCTCTATTTTGTTCAGCTTCTAGTTAGCTTTGTTGTATCATAGCAGATCAGCAGGTATCACTAAAACACAAAACACCACAAATTATGTTCTTAGCAGTTCTGCTTCCTGAAACAAAAGATCACGGAATGAGATGAGATTTTTTTTCTAAACACACCCGTTGTAGTGCTGTAGTCTGTGGTTAAATGTTTACTCTGTGTATTACGTCTTGGCTTTTGTATAACAACTTGCCCGCTAAAAACAAAGCCCTTATTTCTCAGATGGACAGATTAAGAAATGGATGAAAGGGTGGCTGAGCTCTGCAATTACATCAGTACATCAATACCAAGAGGGAAATCAATTGACTTCAATAAAATAAAAATGAACTTTTAGTTAATCATCTCACAATGTTTATGATTCTTAAGTATTTTCTTTTAATTTTCCTATCCTTGAAGATGTCACATTTTCGTAGATCTAAAAGAAGCTTTTCTGGATATTATTTCCAGCAGAGGCAAGTTGTGAGCTTTTGGAAACATTGCCCATTACATTCTTATGAAATTTCCATCTCAGTTTCCAATCCAAATAATTTTAGTTAAGTTAAGATACATTAGTTTAGATATGTTAAGGCATATCAGCAGGGTTTTTTAAGCTTCAGATTAGAAGGACTGAGGCCTCCTTAAAATGCAAATTAAAAATGTCACAGTCCATCTCCTGAAAGAAGCACTTTCTCTTCTGCTCAGAAAATTGCTGGCTTTTTATGATATATTATTCAAAGTCAAGATCCTGTCCAGTTCTCACAGACATCAGATATTTCATCATGTTCATTAAACATATGAAGAGTGTAAAAATTTTATTTGTCAGCATTGTCCTTCTCTTCCTTCAGCAAACTCTATAGATTGAAGGTCCACGTAGTTTGCCTGCACAGCTGCATCCCCCAATTAGTTACTGATGTGGATTTCTTAGCTGACTGTAACAAAAGCAGTGCTGAGTCTGAGGTACAGGTATATGATATACATTTGGGGTATGAGGTACATTTGGAGTGGGAGTGTGCGCACAAAGATTCCCCCAACTCTAGCTCTCCAAGTTACGTCATAAAAAATGTTATAAAATGATTGGGAGTGAGAGAGAAAAAAAGAAAAAGGAAAATAGGATCACTTGAGCTTTTCAATATTTATATCAAAACCAAGAGGATTATGATACACACAAAGAGAAATTATATGTGTGTGCATGTGTCAAAAAGTGTTTGAGGTGTTCCTGGCAAACCCTTGTGAAGGAGATAGATAGATCAATATCGAGCAACATGGATATAGTTTCAGTTTTATTAATGCTCTATGCTGATAATCCATTTGGAGGAAAAGCATGTCTAAAATTCTGTTCTAGTTATATAGCTCTCCTCTCCTGCTGTATAGGTCTCATGTGCCAGCTGCCTTTACTCCAAAATGGTAGACACAGTTCAAACTTAGAAAAATCTCTTGCCTTTTCCTGCCTATTCTGGATTCCTGGGAATTTGTACTCTTTTCCGTGTTGCTTCATACATACCCTTACAGAAAGCACAATTCATGTTTTGGGGATTTCACGTAGGAACTTTCTTTATAAAGAAATTTTTCCTTCAGCCCCTAATGTAAATTTCCCATGTTTTGGAAACTGCCAGAAGCCAATATAGCAGAGGACTTTCATGTTTGTATAAGGCTGAAAAATCTAGTTTGTAAGACCCTGGCATTCTTTTGCTATTTCTACTTATTGTTGTTGTTTAAGGAGCAAAACAAAACCCCACCCCGACATCTGGCAGAACTTTCCCATTTCTTCCAGATTACCATATTTTGTTTCTCTTTCCTGACTGTTTTTTTCCTGAAAGTCACAGGGCCTTGCTGAACTTTAATCTTTCACAAATCTCTGTTTCAAAAGAGGCTGGCAGCATTTCTCCCTTTTCCCATTCTCCTGTGGAACAGTCCATCTCAATCCTGCTGCAGCCTTTGTCCTCACTGCTTCTCTGTAACTTACCACCATTTCCATCACAGACTTCTTTAACAAAAAATATTACACTTATTTAACATCTTCCTTATCAAAAAACCTGTAAGCAGACTGGCTGGGATTTTTTCTGTCACGACTTTCCACCCCAAACACACACACAAACAGAAATAATTTGTCTTTAAAAATTCCAGTCCCTGGGATTTAGGATAAGCCAAACAGAACAAAACATTTTGCTTCAATTCTCACAAAGGAACATCAAAACAAAATTCATGATCTTTCTAAAATTGAAATATTCCTGGTTTTCCAGTGAAAGTGAACTGTTTTGTCTGCCTGTGGAGTTACAAATCCTCCCAGGCGCAGCAGGCTGGTTGTCTGTGGCACATATTCCTTGTCCTAAGTAGGTAGGGCTTCCTGTTTCAGCTATTACTTCTAAGATAAACAGCATTATCCCATCTGGCTTCTGCACTAATTCAAATATTTTAATTAGAAAATTATTTAACCAGCGTTTAGAGATATTCCATCCCACAACACACTGAAAACCACTCTTATCACAGGAGGTCAAAAGGCAACTTTAAAAGCTAGTAAAAGCAGTGGAAAGGCCTGTTTTTAGACTTTTACACCAGCACAGTATTTTCCCTACAAATATTTAGGAAGGATGTAGATACTTTTTGCAATGGCAAAAAGCACTTACACTAAAAAATTTGGTAGAAGTCTCTTGTCTGAGGAACAGGTTTTGAATGCTTTCTTGGACAATTACTTGGTCTTTCTGGCTTAAAAACCAGGAAGAATGAGGCATACTCACTACCACTTTGCATAGCATCTTTCACGCATACATGCTGAGTCTTGGTAATCGCCAGTTACATACAAACTGTGTAAAAGATACTTTGTATTTGAAGGGTCAGGACTTCCCACTGCGCAAAGGAAATGCATCATATTCCCAGAGCTAAACAAGAGCCTTCCACCTTAGCCAGGCAACTATGCTGAGTGATACCCGGAAATGGAAGGAGCTGGGTGACACCTCACTGCCTTTTCCTCCACTCGCTTGCGACTTTCTAATTTCCATTTCTACAACTGTAAGGAGATTTCTGTGATTTCATGCCAGCCATGTACAAGGCGAATAGGGTACTCTTTACTTCTACCTGTCATATCATGTATCCAAGGCAAGAACAGATCACAGCTGGGAGTGAGGTACGTTATTGAGAGATACTGACACTTACAATCAACACTAAAAAGTATACCAGATGTGAATTTGATTTGGAGCCTGTTTAAACCTCACCATGTTTCTGTCTTAATGTATGCCTAGCACAGAGAAACTGGTATGATTTTACATCCTGGTTCCATTCCACTCCCTCACAAAGATTCATTTTCAAACAAATACTTTAGGGTGATATTTAAGGTGTATATGTACATGTATTTATGCAGGTGGAAAAGCATTTGCAGGAAACTAAAAGATGTCTTAATTCCTGAATGTCTTCTGAATCAACAGGAATTAGGCAGTCAGGAACTTAAAAAAAAAAAAAAAAGTAAAAATCCCCTTGCTTGCTTCTTTTTACATTTAAGAGCATAAAAATCAGAAGCTGGGCAAACTATTTTCTGGTGATTTTTCGGGAGTAGCACAACAAACTGTACGTCTGAATGGTCACAGATAAACACTAGCTAGGGCAATCACACACTTACTGGAAAACCTGGATTCAGCTTTCACAGCCTATTGAAGCTGTGTAAGTGTTCATCTTCCATCTTCTAAAGAGTGTGTTTTGTCTAATAAGCCATGGCATATGTTGTTGTTTCATGTTTCTCACAATGTGAGAAAGAATGACCCTCTCTCTTAGCTTGATTAGTGTGCTTATTGCATAGGTGAAACCAGTGAATTTAGAGTATTTCTCCTTTTCAAGTAGAGCACGAAAATGAGCCTCAGCAAGGCAGAATGAGAAAGGGCCCGGATCTCTACAAGGATACTGGAGAGGGACTCTTCATTAGGGACTCTAGTGGTAGGACAAGGGGTAATGGCTTTGAACTTAAACAGGAGAAGTTTAGATTAGGTGTAAGGAAGAAGTTCTTCACAGTGAGGGTGGTGAGGCACTGGAATAGGTTGCCCAAGGAAGTTGTGAATGCTCCAACCTGGCGGTGTTCAAGCCTAGGCTGGACAGAGCCTTGGGTGACATAGTTTAGCGTGTGGTGTCCCTGCTCATGGCAGGGGGGTTGGAACTAGATGATCTTAAGGTCCTTTCCAACCCTAACTATTCTATGTTTCTATGATCCTGGATGCCACATGTCCTCTCTCAGGAAACAGGCTCAAAGCCTGCAGGAAAAAGGGAAGAGTGGATCAAGGAGCTTTGCATCAGTTGAGTGAAATTTCTTAGTGTAAAAGGTCCATGGCAACTACCTGATTCAAGTCCTTTGCTGCCTTCCTTACATGAATACAAAAAGATAATAAACACTTCAATTCAGGGGAAATTGGGGACTTTTTTTCAATGCAAAAGGAAAGTTTGCAAAATTTTGTCCTTGTGAGAAAAACTGAAAACTTTTCTATTTGATTTAGTCATAACCAATTGTGTTTGTTGTCTGTTTCGGGGGTGTTTTTATTTGTCTGCTAAACTAAGAAATCAGTTACTGTTCCATTTATTGTACAGTACAGTACACTGTTACACAGTTGTAAATATCTTTTAAGTTATGGCCCTTAGTTCCTAAGGTAGATTTCCAAAAACAGGAGGTTGTATTTTCCTTTCTAGGTCAATAAAATCCCAAGGGAAAGAAGAATGTTTTGTGTGACAGAAATTCTCAGACTGAAATCCCTAGACCTTACCATTAATTTATCAACCAAGCAGAATTTATGAGGTATCTAAATTGGAAATGAGATGTGTATCTTAATGGTGTGTTCCCCCGTAAGCAAATGAATAAATAAATAAATCATACTACTGTTGTGGACAAAATGCAGAGTTACTTGCACCTTTCTATTCAAGCTTTAAACACTTGCAAATCATTATGTGAACACAATGAAAAGAAGGATGATAAAAAATGTATCATACGCCCATGATGCAATGTGCAAGAAAAAAATCCATTTGTTGATAAGATAGAAAGTAATAAAGATCATTACAAGGATAAAACACTTTCACTAACATAATACAGATTTTACTGCTGTGGCTTAAGATACAGAGAATAATATTCAGAAGGCGTAAAATGCTGCTTTTCTCACACATTGAAAAAGCAGTGTAACTCATTACTGCCATGGGGGTTTCAGGTCAAAACAACTTGGTGTATTAAAATTTTCATGAAAATAATTAATGAATGAATGTTAGAATTCAAACCCCAGGTTTGCAATGACATGCATGATGACTTAACCAATAGAAACAATTGCAGGGATCTTTAACAGGAAACCATTTCATACCTACATCCCTGTAACTCATAAAAATAAAAATATCATCTACTTTTACACAAGAGATGCTACTCCAAAATACTTGCTAGTTGGCCTGGGTTTTTGGTTTTGGTTTGGTTTTTTTTTTGTTTTTTTAATGCTGGCTTTCCAGGAACATTAATGCTATAGCTGATCAAATGTAAATGTATTTTCTATATATTGTAGATTGCTTGAAACCTGCTCAAAATTGACCTCCAACCTCAGTCTATGAAAACCGGACACGCTCGATTGCTCCACGCTGACACAGAGCATGTTCAATTAATGCTTGCATTATAAGGATTGTGCTAACAACACAAATGGAAATTAAACCTTTTCACTACCCATCTGCATGTGAACGTTCATAAATTGAAATAAGTGTAGAAGAGCTGTACTCAATCAATTTCAGCTCTAGTCCCTGACTTGATTATGTTATGCATGACAATATACGTTCTATTAAATGTGGTTCAGTGAAAACTAGTAGTAAAACTAGTAAAAAAAAAGGGGGGGACGGACGGACTACGGTCCACTTACTGTTCTCCAAGATATTACCAGGAAAACAATAAAAAGTAACTTAATAGGGAAAACCACCAACTAAAGACAAAGCTGTTGTGTTACATTATCATAATGTTCCCCTATGCTGAGAACCCAAGCGTGTAACAGAAAGTGTCACTATTTTTCCCTTGATGACCAACTGCGGAGCTTAATAACGACACAAAAAGGCATAGCATCTCTGAGGAAAACCAAATGTTACACTTAACTGTGTATTACCAATCATCTGCTGTTGCAGACAACAGGAAGGCACCCGCTGGAAAACTGCAATTTAAGAATGAAAGGGTAGCACTGAGCCCAAGGCTTCCTCCCTCTCTCTGCTCTCGCCATTTCACATCAGCCTGACAGCAGGCTTTATGTTTTTGTTTGGTTTTATTTTTTCACTTTCTTTCCTCTCAATTCTCTCCAGTTTCCTGGACCCCTTCTGCCTCTTTGCTAACCAGCCAGCTACAGTGACACCTACTGAAGCCATCACACAGTGGTTGTTGCCACACACAGCCTATGAATGGTTTCCCCAGGGGAATATTTTCACAAGTATGATTTGGTAACAAAACGTGCCACACAAAGACCGAGTTTGTGAGTCTGCAAAGAGCTGATAATGGTGGTTGAGGGCATTAACTGTTTGGTAAAGACAGCTTTTTATTCAGGGTAATGCAGATCCTTGGAAGAAAAGAGGTGACAGACCCGGAGAATCATTGAGCACTGGCAAAGACACTGTTTTAGAGTGGAAAAAATATCTACAGTTGGCTTGTATTATTTCTATGGTATGTTTCTCTTCCCTCTGAGTCAGGCTATGGACTACACAGCACTTACAATTCAGAAGAAATAAACATCCTCTGTTTTGCTAATGAGCATGTGTTGCATTGCACAGATGTGAGTTAGATGATCCCAAATATCTATGCCCACCATAGCTGGATGCACGTGGTAGACAGCCTCTCATTTTAGCCCATTGTGATGAGCTAATCAAGTCTGGACCTGGGAATAGTATTTAGAAAAAGACCACTTAAGTTCACCTTCATGTACAAAAACAAATTAAAACAAACAAATCGAACATGTTGAAACAAGCTATTTGGAGCATACTACACTGAAGCACAAATATGACTCCAGCACAGTGTGGCAGCTGTAGTCAGGTTTGCAGAGATAAATATGATGATGGCTCTCCACCTTGCCTTCCAGAAACCTTGCCAAATCCTACTGAGTCTGTGCCCTGTCCTCCTGGACTCCTCCTGTCTGACAGCCCTGAAGTCCAAACAGATTAGAGAGGTTTCTATTATGTCTATTGAAATTTAATTTTTTAATTTGGCTCTTTTCTTCCCCATTCATGGTCTTCAGTCAGACTGCGTTTGTGTCTTATTTATTTGCACAATAATTTCTGAAAACACTTACAGATCTGAGATTTTTTACATATATATAGCATGATTTTCACTGAATAGCAAGAAAACTCAGCACTATTTTTTTTCTGAATGAAACTCAGAAAGATGGTCCAGTCCCAAATGGAAACAGCTGCAAAAAACCTGTACATGGCCAAGAAAACACAATATTATCTGTGAAAGAAGAGCCACAGGCAGTAGAAACTAAATGAATAAAGCTCAGAGTGTACTTATTTTCAATACAGAACTATGTGAAGTGAAAGCACAAACAAATAAATGGGAAAATAAGAGAATCATTAAACTACCATGGGAAAACATTTTTGCCTTTTGGTGTTTAACAATGACTGATATTTTTTACTTCCATTGTGGAAGATAGGGACCAATAAATGGAGGAAAAGGAAGTAAGTTTCTGTTTTAAGCAGTGCATATTTCTCTGAATAAACTTCTTTACCAAAATACGTCAAGACAGCAAAATACCAGACATGAAGACTGAGATCTCGAAAATTCTATTTTGGCTAATATGGCTACTATAGAAGGAAAAAACTTTGGGTCTTCAACCTTATTTCTTTAAAACAGAGGAACAGAGGGAATGCTTGTCTAACACACCAGTAACATCCACATCTCTACCCAGCCCTTTCCCTGCACTGGGGAAAAATATTAATGAAAAATTATCTGAGCCTTCACCACCACATCCTTTGTACAGGAAAGCCACACACCACTGACAACTTGACAATGACATTTTTTTCCAACAGACCAACTCTGTGTTACGCTATTGCCTTTATTTTCATTTTCTTTCAAGGGCTTACTGGGTGGAGACCTAGGGAGGAACAGAAGGTCCTATATTAGACATTGAAGGTAATTTTGTTACTTACTAGCCCTGCTGGGTCTATATTTTCTCACGTTTTGGATTGTCACAGTGAAGGTGGAGAAGAAAACCAGCTATAGATAAATGTCCCACTGTATTGCCAGTAGCTTTTGGTCTTGCCAGGGGCAGAATCATAGAATAGTTTGTGTTGGGAATGACCTTAAGATCAGTTCTAACCCCCCTGCCATGAACAGCAATGACTCACTCTAATCCATGTCACCCCGTCCAACCTGGCCTTGAACACTGCCAGGGATGGAGCATTTACCACTTCTTTGGGCAACCTATTCCAGTGCCTCACCACCCTCACAGTAAAGAACTTCTTCCTTATATCTAACCTGAACTTCCCCTATTTAAGTTTAAACTCATTTAAGTTTAAACCCACTTATGGGTTTAAACCCATAAACCCGTAAGTTTAACCCCCTTGTCCTGTTTCTACAGAATACAGAATGCAGAGAAGCATCATCAAATACTAAATATGGACCTCATAATCAGCATAGGCTGGGAAAAAGCTATATATTCAATATTCAGTACTTGAATAAGCAATTGACACAGATAACTTGTCTCCAGTTCCTTTGACTACAAAACCATGCTTAACATTATGTTAGCTCATATGACTGCAGCTGTGAACCACCTAGGTTTCCTATCACATTCATCATACTACATCCAAAGCAACTACTTCTCAATCTTTTAGTATGACTTATTTTTCCACATAAGATAAACCTCATGCAAAGCAGCTGATTAAGGGTGATAAGATACTTCAGCCTTTGCTGATGTTGCCAAACAGGATGCTAAGTAAAGCTATTTCTGGTGATAGCACTTTCTTATTTTCTTTGTTCTTTCTTTCTTTCAGTGTCAACATTTAGTCACATAAAAACCAGACTAAATGCAAACAGTCTTAATCCAATGTTAACACAGAGGCCCTCTTCTCCACCAGCTCTTCAGGGGCTCTGAGTGGCAGGCAAGTTCCTGGAATTTTAATAGCTGCCATGGTGGTTCCTCTTTCAAAAATCCCTCTCCCTCTCTTTCCTCTGAGAGCTCTGTAGACACAGTAATGTAAGTGAAATCAATGACTACTCTGATAATTGCAAAGCTGTCAGGCTAGCACAAGAAGGGTCCTTTTTTCCTATTTTTAAAACCAGGAAACCATGCTTTTCCGTTGACCTTCCCAGATTAATCCAAATTCCCCTTTTGCAAGAACATCTGGAGGAAATTAAATGCAATAACACAAATCTTTCTAAATGGATTGACTTGATGCTTCCGTAAAAGTCCTATTACATTTATGTTCCTATATTTCCCCCTGTCTTTCCATTCTCTCACCTATTCAGGGACAGTAAAAGATATTACTCACATCTATCAAAAGACACTTAAGAACTAAGGAAGCAGAGCAAATCCACAAAGTCTGGTCTATACTGGTGAGGTAAAAATCTCAAACAAAACAGTGTACATGACTTACGTAAAGCTAAATTTTAAAGCCTGAGGTTGGCTCTGTGGCACACAATCACATAAAAATCTTTCCATCTTTTCATGCAAACACCTCAGCCTTGGTCAAGTGATTTTTCTCTCCAAGTTCATCACATGTACCAGCAAGCTTACTCAAAACTTTCTATTGATTTTGTCTCACCTTCATCCTTTTGTTTCTCTGCCTAGCTCAATCAATTAGACCACCACTCCCAGGACCTTACACCTCTCTCAACCCAACTGTATTAAGAGGTTTGAAATTTAACTAAAAAAGGTAAGAGCTGTCCGATGTTAAATGCATACTGCTTCTCCATCCACATCCCTGCTCATGTCTTTACCTAGGATAGCAAATAAAAACTAATCTTCTATATAGAAGATTCATATAATGTCTAAATGATATAACCCATGAAGTTCAACATTTTTCATATGAGATGAATTACAAAAAAAATATGCAGATAGCAACACAATTTCATTTTGCCATTTAGGAAACTTGCTGTTGCTTCCCCTGAGATAAAAAATACAATAGCTTGACTAGAACAGTAGAGGACGTATCCCTATCCCTCTTTCCCCCTCAGCCACACAGCCCCCACAGTGGCATCTAAGGAGCTCCACCTGCAGTGAACAGCATCAGTGCTATACTGCGACAGATCAAGGACATGTCAGTATTATAAATTTCTTATTTATTGGTTAATAGTGGAGCAGATGCCTGCAACTGATGGTTCCATATTTTGTCTTTAAGGGCTACTGAATTTATATCCAGAGAAAAGCAGTCTTGCTGGTCTATTTTCATAGGGATGCTATGACATCTGGAACAAAAGTCACTTACTTAATTTTACTCTCGGTTAATACTCTCCTATGTCAATCCACCCAAACAACATATCAATTACAATTATACACTTGTGCTAAAAGTCTATTAGAGGGATGCATGGCCTGATAGTAAAAATCAACAGAAACGAACCAAGAAATTTTATTTATGCTGGTGAAGCTGCAAGTCTCAGAGTTCACGAGAGGATAGCTTTCTTGATTCCCTCTTGATATTAACTGCTTCTTTTGTACCATTACTAAAGACAAAGCTGATCACTTCAGCCTGAAGCTTCAACTTGCAAGACCCAGATCATGGTAAGTCTGCATTCACTCACATGGCCTTCTGGTTTTCATGCTGCTGGTCTGATGGGAACCAGCTAATTGCTTGCCTGTGGATGTGTGGTAATACATGTATGTGTTCACGCTCACATGCAAAATTTCAGTGATAGATTTCTAAGAATGAGTTGGAGTGAAGCTAAATATTCAGCACCATTTAAAGGTTCTGAAAGTCTTTTTTTTTCTGAAATGTATTGGTAATCCACAGTTTTGAGTTGAGAATTTTCCATTTGGGAAAAGGTAGCAATAAAGTCTAGGCAGGGCAGTACTGAATGGATTTCCTTGATGATGTCAAAGCTAGTTTTTCATTGAATAAGGCCAATGGGTAATTTTTCAAAATTAAAATTTTATTAAAGATATTTTTCCACTGATTTTTTTGTCTGTTTTAAAGAATTGCATTATTTCAGTTTGGAACTTTAAAAATATTTAATATGTCAATGTTTTTAAACTACTGCATTGATTTAGGATTACACGTAAGTCTGTTTAGATCCAAATATGCATTTTTTTTTCACTCAAATAATATTTTAAGAAAATATTTTCCTTTTAATTTGGATTTTTTTAAACTTTTTTCTTTTTACATATGCAAATTATTAATAGTTTTATTAAAATGCCACTATGATTTAAAAATAGTTGAATTTACACACATTTTAATTGAGTTAAAAGCATTATCTAGTACAAATTTGAATATTTCATACTTTTTCCTGTAACAAAATTTGGGGAGGTGTTATGTATCATGTGAACTTTACAATCTTAGAAAGATCTTTTCTTTATTCCCTTTATGGAATTAAGTACTGAAGCACAGTGGCTGCCCCAGTGTTTTCTGCCCAAGTTCTGCTAACATTTGCATTTTAAGCATGTGATTTCGTAGGCTGATGGGTCTAATACAAGGACAGAACTTGGTAAAGAGAGGTCAGTAGCCATAGATAAGATGTTATGATCTTGTGATAGGAAACAGATGACCACATTTTTAAGACACATGATTACAGAAAGAGAGTCTTTTGGAGGGAAATGTCAGTATCACTATTAAATGGTCAGTAAATAACAAATATGATAAAACCATACAATCCTGTAATCCTTTAAATATGAAGGTCCAGACCTGCTCTGTCTGAAGCCAGCAAGGACTTAGGTTCAACTTCCAAATACTTTAAAGAAGTTTCATCTCAAGATAGAGGAACAGCCTATTCAACAGCTACCATCATTTGAAAACAAAACAAAACAAATTTATAAGATTTAAATGCTTTTAAACCTGAACTGAATTTAAATCTAAAATTAATCACAATCTCTTCTGCCCCTTCTCCTGAAAGTAAGCACTTGAATAATCTTTGTTGGTTTTGTAACTGTACCACAAGCTGAACAGGAGGCTGACAAATATATTTGGTTTGGATAGTGGTACTAGAAAAAGAACAGATTTCAAACCTGAAAGAAACAATCTGGCTAAACACCAGGTATAGAACTTAATACTTCTGAAACAAATCTTCATCTGGGGTGCTTCAAATAAAAGATTTTATTAAAGTTACATCACAACATAATTATCAAGAAGTAGGGTAGGAGCATGCATACATGCACAATGTATGGATAAATTTTGAAAGACTATTAATAATGACAGTGGAAAGTTTAGATTTAGGAAGATTATAGAAGCCTTCCCTCACCATTCAGCAGAAAAGCTTTTATCACACAATGATTTCTTTAATAAGCCTGCCTGAAGTATTAGTAATACATTTTAATGGGAAAAATCTAAGCAAAATGAAAACTGAGTGGACTCACCACTTGCAAATTCTTGATTGTCCAAATAAGATTCATTCAGCATGCTTCATGAACCTCCTAACAGCTCAGTCTTTTAGAATATGTTACAGATTTGGAGGCTTCTTTTTTATCTATTTTTCAGGACCATTTATTATCATAAATTAATAACTTTCTATGCACTGGGCTCGCAATACCATGTTTATCGTATCAAGTAAGTGTCAGCACTTAGCAGAGTAGAGCCTGGACAAACTGTAAGGAATTATATTAGAAAAGGCTGCAGCGAAACCCTCAGCTCCAAAGCTTGAACAAATAAACACAGCAAATAAAAGTGGTTTTCTTGCTCCTCTGTGCACTCAGTGGAAAGAAACTATCAAACTTTTGCACCCCACTGCTCCAAGATGCATTAAAAATCTCTCTAGGTTGAGAGGAAAATGTGTCAACCACCATTGCTATTCCAGCTTAATTTAAGGGGGAAGAAATCTATTTTTGTAAAAGCTGTCAGTGGAAAACTTTCAGCTAAATATTAATTCATGCTTGAAAGTGGTCCTGTATTTCATGCTTAATGGGCCAAATTTAGAGAACCCTGGTGCCGATAACCAGCATTGACCCATGCTGTGTGTTGACAAAAGGCACACTTACATGGCACTAGTTTTCTGCAAACATAAGAATGCAACTAAATTTAAAGCATCTTCAAGGCAGCTTTGGTTTTCTCTGTTCAGGTGCTAGTAGGTGTAGGGTGCCAGCGACTGGTTCTTGTTGTATCAGATCAGATCAATGAAGCCAGTGAGCTCAGAGCTTTCCTAGGCCACTATTGGAAATTTCTGAAAGGGATGCAGGCTCCGTGCACTTGAAAATAAAGGATACACAGTAGGCACAGGGATGGAAGTGGGGGAAGTCAGCAGCTGAATCCCCTCTGCAAGAATCAGCTTACCCTGAAGTGAGAAGTTTCCCTATTGCTACTGCAGCACATGGTGCTTACTAGGGTTATTGTAGAAGCCTCACACAGTTCCTCATATGATAACTGTAATTACATGTGATGGCTGCACCTCTGATCAGTTAGAAGCAACAAGCATACGATGGTTATGCATTAATATTTAAGGAAAAGCTGTAAGTGAAGAGATAGAGGGAGAATATGACCTTTAAAAGATTAAAGAGAGTAGCACATTGCCTCTACCAGTGTGTGCTGAGACAAAACCTGTTCCTTTTCAGATGTCTCTCTTTTTATAGTAAAACACTGAAGCTGTGAACTTATGAGTAATACTTGGTGCAAAACCAGGGTATTAATTCTGAGCAATAAACCCTAATGTGAAACCCTGCATAGAAGCACTGTAAATACTAATACATTCTCATCTAACCTTTTCCTACAAACCTTTAGTAACAGCAGGGAGTGAATATTACAATTTTATCCCAATGCCAATCTAAATGTTTACTTGATAAGAGTGTTACATACAGAACTTTTTTCCCAGATGAGCCAAATGTGAGGATCAGAAAAGTAAAATACTGTTCTTGAGACTGTAATCAGAAGCTAATTTTGTATTCGTACCCATTCTTATTGCCATCTAACACATAAAAAAGGGGATGGGGGACCTTGTTTGCACCATGTATTTCTTTTATTTTGAACTTTCTCTGGAAATAAGGTTTTCGAATTTTTCTAATTGACATTCTTTAGAATACAACTATGATAAGGCATTCTGTCCTGTTGGGTATGTTTCATTGACTGACGTTTTAAACAAGATGGAACAAATTTACAATTATCTGAGTGATATATGCTAACTGATAGGGAATGAACTTCATTAACCGCTAGATCAGTCTACTTCTAAAGTTCAGGAAGACAGGATGCTCTTGGTGTCACTGCCTGTGAACAAACATTTTTCAGACTACCATTATCATTAAATCACCCCTAAGTTGGACTTGCAGTTGTCATCATTTCCCAGCACAGTGACCACAAAACCATACAGTCGGATGCTCCTTCACATCAAAGTAGACCATAACCTTGACAAACCATAAAAGGAGTTCATATGCAGGGATTATTTAATCCCGTAAAAAAAACCCAAACAAACAAAAAAATAGATAAAAAACCCCCCACATCCAAAAACTAGTATTCTTATTTTGTATTCCTATTTTCACACTTCTGTACACTTCCTTATTTATTTTATAACTTTTTAATTAATTTATTTGATTTTACTGTCTGCCTCTGCTCTTTCTTCCTTCTCATACTCAAAAACCAATACTCAAAAACCAATAACCCTGCATCCAAGTCCTATGCACATGACACTAGTGATACTGGCTGGCAGATTCTTGTTGGAGGCAAAAAATGTTGCTTGCAAGAGCTCTTCCCTGACACCAGCTGCATGGGGTACAACATGCTAAGGGGCTACTTGTTGTCAGAAATACACTATTTCCACAACCTATATTCTGCCTAACATTTTCTTCTACTGTCCACCAGAATACCCATGTCTAATGCATACCTAGTGTCCATCTCTAGTGCCCATTCATTATTTCAAAGAAATACCCTGCAGCTTTCCCTCAGATTGTCTCTAATATTTGTGATGAGTTCTCCATCAAGGGTTTCTCAAGGTGAATTAGCTGAGACAGACCATATCATCAACATGGTGTAATATTCTGGGGACTCAGGTTACCTAAATCATGGTTAGGTTCTTTCATCATATAAGATACACAGATCCCTAGGCATTTGCAAAACCTCTTTGTCGTACTTCAAACTCTCATGATGCTTATAAGAAAGTTCTGGTAACTGTAAGGCTGTAGAAACCATCACACCACGGATGATACTGACCAAATACTGCTTGTTTCTTTTACTCCCCAAATTTACTTTTTCTCTTTTTCTTTATGTACTTAGGCATTGTACCTAGGTCCTAAGGTTCTCTGGGGCTGAAACAGAGGTTGTCTGCTCTGTACTGCTCTTAGGTAACATAATATGGCAGACAGTAATTTAACTAAATATAAGCACATGTGCAGCAATGTGAGAAGACTGACCCAAGTGGATATAAGTTGCACAGTTCCTTACCCATCTTATTGTATTTTATCACACTGGCCTAAATCCATATTTTAAGCCCAAGTATATTTAAAGCCAAAAAGTGTTATTTTGAGATGTCTTGCTGTCCAGATTTTGGACCCAAGAAAAATTAGGGAGCTTCCCCTACTTTCTAGGTCAGATGGTCTTGTGTATCATGCATTAGATGGTCTTAGTCTTATTTATTTAAATATACCTGGCCATCTCAGTCCTCTCCTTTGAGTAATTAAGAGGAATTAATGGGAAACACAAGTTACTGAGACTTGTGAGGTCCAAATACTGAAGCCGCTTGATATACTGTTACATTATTACTTCCGTGTCTTTAGCAGTTAATACGAAGGACACTGCAGAAGAAATCCTATACTGAAGCCACACAATTGCATAGATAGTAGGGATATGCACACCACTTGCATTGACATTAGAATGTTTTGCACAGACTTTAGAAGCAAGCACAGAAAACAACACGAATTCATTTCCAGGGGTAAAGATCACATGAGACCAGAGAAAAACTCCAAGCCTTCACCTTCACATGCCTAATCAGAAATTTGACTTTACAGTGTTACTGCATTTCCCTTTTGATAAACTAAATATGGATACTGGAAGGGACTAAACAGTTGTGTTCAGTAGGAAGACTGGTAGGAAAAATAAAGATGGTAGCCAATTTTTAATATATTATACACAGACACAGCACCCCTTACATATAATCTTAGATATGATGTTTTGGAGCTCCAAAGGAGAAACAACTTTCAAAAAGCATCAAGACTGAAAAAACAATACATCCATGCGCTTATCGACACAGCAGGAAGTGGAGAGCAGAAGCAGCAATACCAACAGTAAGCATGTGCCTAATGGCTCAGCAGACACATCCTCCTGCGTCTGGTAGCTCTCCATACACATTGCTATTCACTGCCCCTTGAACATACACACAGTGTTTTCCTAACTAATTATGATGCTGGCATTTGGTACATTTACCAAGAAAGAAAAAGACAGACTTTTTAAAAGCACTGTTATGACCATTATGACAGAGAAAAAGTTGGCCCCTATTACAGGGCCTGATTCAACATTTATTTAAATCAATTCAAAGACTTTCACCTACTATGCAGTGTAATTTGGATCTGGTCCACAGTAAATGGAGAGTCTTGCTGAGATTCCTGGCCTCATAAAGAGCCAGAGACTACTACAGCACCACCAACACTTTGCTAAACAGAAACTATTCTTATAAAAAAGCCTATAAGGCATAAATAGAGGGGAAAGCAAAAGGTTTCCCTTGGAGTTCAAAAGCCTTCTGAAAATGAATTATATGATTCTTACAGAATTTTAATGAACTTGTGTTATTCAGTAAAGAACTGTAGCCTTACTGTAAAATTCCATCAAAATTATTGAATATGACCTACGAGCATTCTCCAGTAAATTCTATGATAGTTTTCCATAAAACTATAACAATATAAGACAATATGCAATGTCTTGTTAAGTCTTGCCTAAGCAGCCCTGAGAGATATTTCTGGTTACAGTGTGGTGCTTACAGTCCTAGAAGGCTTTCAGTTTAGTCATCCTTGCAAGCTCCACAGCTAGATCCCAAACTACAGTTCATCTCAGACTGGGAAGTTCTGCAGTTTGGGTTTCCTCACCTCCGATCTCCCCTCTCCTGGCAGCATTTCCACGAACTCAGTGGGCCTCCAGCATGGGAAATCAGTGAGCAGCAACCCCATGATTTCCTATCTTGACTTCCTCCCTCTATGTCCCCCCTCACACTCCTGAACTCTGCCAAATCTAGGCAAGGACAGCTTTGTGGAAGCAGACAAGGTGCCGGCAGAGTGAGTCCACTATGTGCAACACAGCTCAAGAGGTATTTTAATGCTATGCTGGAGATGCAGCATAAATGATTCTGCTTAGGGAGGGTGGTGAAGATGAAGCAGCTTGAGCGCATTCAGGACAACACTGAGACCGACAGTAAATATTACAGTAGACACAGCCCAAAATGAGATCATCAGTGTGTCTGAGTCCTGCATTTGGAAATATTTGCATTAAGAAAGTTCCTATCTGGGTGCAGACTTTCATATATACCAAAAAAATTAATTACAAAACTGATGCAGCTCTTTTTTTCCTCATTTTAACCACTACAGATCAAATCCTCAGTTACAAATAAATACTCAACCAGGAGCTTCCATTGCAACCCTAGTTTCCTCTAACTCTTAAACTGTTACCCACATTTCTTTTTCACTCTTGCAGCTATTAAAATGCTGCAAAGCTCTGCTTCCAACCAGGTGTGCAACTCTTGCTCTAAGCAGCAACATTTTTCTGAACAGCTTTAAGCTCTGTCACAACCTCACACAACCAGGAGTGAACAAAAGCTACCAAGACACAAAAGTATGATGGAAGCAAGTGAAGAGGTATGTGGGACAATGTAGGTGGTGAACACTGTGAAAGGGTGCTAGCACTGGACTCATCCTGTGTTAGGAGAGTGGCAATCCAACACAGGCTTCACGTGTATTCCGCAGGGTTGCTGGTACATGCAGCATGCTTGCTACAATCTCCCCTGTAGCTCTGCTGTGCAGACGCTTTCTTCCTGAATTAAAATGAAGCCTAAGAGTGTTTTGGATGAGCACAGAACATGGACATGTCATCTATAAAATATTACCTACTCAGTACGAGTGCAAAGAAGGAAAAAAACAGTTTAAGAAAAAGTCTCTGTAAAATAAAATTTGAACAAACAAACCAACCCTCAAAGGCTATGGAACAGCAAGAATTGTAAACCTTCTTTACAATTCTTCTTTGATTTTTGAGGTTTCTTTTCATTTACATTTGAAATTTATCTGATTTTGAAACAAAGTGTACTACAACAGAACTTAGAACCATTAATTGAGAGCTAAAGTGACAGAATAATTTAGGAAAACATAAATTCAGCAGTGCTATGGCCAACAAATCTGACTGCACTGTGAAACAGGTACCCAGTGCAGAGCTCCTTACATCATCCGGGCATTAAATGTTGCCAATAAAAGAGTTTAGGTTGCATGGAATATATAACCCAGAATGACTGTACAATAAAAATAAATGAGTGTTCAGAATTTTATATGGATTTCAAGAAAGCATTTAATATTGTATCAGCACAACAGGAAAGATAGAGTGGTAAATAGAGAAATATTATATTGACTTAAATGCTAAAAAGCATATTGGTAGAAAATAGTACAGTTAAACTGTATACTCTGCTTATTACATTATATATTATGCTCTCCAATGAACAAGCAAAGAGTAGCATGCAGGAAAGTTTTTTTTCCTTGGAAAAATAAATGCCTGTGTTCTCATTCTGAGAAAATAAGTTGTGTCTTTAAGCAGTCATCTGTCACCTGTTACTTTAACTCTTAAGTGCCTCAAAATCTGTAATGTCTTCATCTTCACATGCCTCTGGAAAATACACTATTCGTATTTCAGATTATTAAGTATGCTTTTTAAAGACTAACGAGTTCTTTCATTGCCTATTTCCATCTAATGAAACTGTAGGAGCTCAGGTCTCACTGATTGCAAAGAGATCTAGGATACTATCTGCATGACAAACTTGAAAAATAGTTTTTGTCAGTCAGCATGACAGGAAAATAAATACAGATTTCCTTAACCCCAGGCTGGCACCTTAAATTCTGAAACACTTTTTTTCTGTATACAAGATGGGCATTAAGCCAGAAGGCAAAAAAGTGGAGAACCAGGCCATATTCTTAAGAAAGAGGTGAAAACCAAGAGCTCTACTGTTAATTAAGCTCTCACAAGGACAATTATATGGCACATGCCAGTTTGACTTAGTTTTCTTATCTTATTTCTAGAACTGGTATTGCTCCACAGCAACATCCTTTGTTCCAGAGATTAGTATTCGCAGAAACATATGAGAAATCTTCAGCTTTAATAATAATTAATAATAATAATAACTACAACGAATAATACTGGAATGTAAGAGAGAGGGTGCCCTTAAAATATGTTCTGCTAACGATCACGCACCATCAGTGCCACTCACATGAACTCACACAGCTCACCTTCTCTAATCCCAAAAATCATTGCTTAATTAATTGTTGTTGTGTTTCATTATATTCATAGACAGCTCTGACAAGAATCAATAGCAAAGAAGTTTATTCATTTAACTTGGCCAACTTTCTTAACTCGTTTAAATTAATCATTTTGAATGAACATTTAGCAGGTTAACTCTTAGAGCAAGTACCAACCATATTTGTGGGAAAGGGGTAGGGGGAGACACAAACTTAGGATACAAGGTTTAAGAAAGCAATTGGACAGAATAAAAGGAATAAACTTCATCCAGTAATCTCATAGCACTTCTAAGTTTCAAAAAATTAGAAATGGGGAACTGAAGCAGCAAGTACAGTCAGAAGACCTGATCAGAGAGAGTTAATCTTTACAGTGACAATTCAGGAGGGTTGAGTGAAGAAGAGATGACCGAAATTGATATTCAGATATCAGCCAGTGTTGGCTGGATCACCTGCAGTTTATCACCTGGAGCTCTGGGACGTTATTAAGGGAGGATCTTTCTAATCTGGAAAGAAACTAGGAAAATCTAACCAAAAAACCTGTCAGCTTGGCCTCTTTATGCCACTAGCAATGGTGAAGAAAGATGCAAAGAGAGGGTGACAGCCCCTGAATAAGTCTGTAGTTACTTCCGTTTAAAGATGTTACAGCTTCCAAGGCACCATGCAAATAGTTCTGAAATTAGTGACATTGCATAAGTCTGGCACAAGCACAACATTAGCCAGACAGAAGAGCTTAATCTCTGAAAATGCCAATTTTCGGACTAAAAAGGGTTACAGTCTTTAATGTCAGCAATTTATTCAGATAACAACCATGAACATTAAAAGGGCATGAGTTGTGCTTATAATTTCCCATGCGTCAAGAACAACAAGATTATTCCTCAGAGTCTGCTGAATAAAGAGATCTGTCAGAAGCAGATAGGAAATAATTTCTGCTGAAAAAACAGAAGATTCTCATCTTGTCAACAGAACTTACAAATATGAGTCCTATCAAATAAGAAACGATGGACAAAATCTCAGCAGAAAAAAACCCAGCAGGTGTGCATCTGAACTGCAAATAGCTGGTTTGTGTTCCTCATCGTCTGTGCTCTGTGGTTTTGTCTGCACTTAAAGTCATGAAGGATGCTGGCTATCACTAAAATAATGATAAACATCTTCTGAAAGACAGGGTTACTCCAAGATGTGTGGTGGTACAATACAGAGGGTTACATAGCATAGGTCGGGATGAACCTTGAATGTTAAAAACAAAACAAAACACAAGGAAAAAGTATCGAATAGGTATAATTAATGCACTCATTTGTGAACAACCTACGGTCAGCATGACTGAAGCTGTATTCAGAGCCTCCTCTGAAACTAAACAAAGAATTCTCAGGGAAGGGCAATTCCCTAAGATCACACTGTCAAAGGTAGTTGTCCTAGGACTTTTTATTAGTGTAATTGTAACATCTTCGAAATTCCACCTACGTATAAGAAATGCCACATGAGCCACGAAACATTAGGATAAATATGCAGTAATCCGGTCTGCGACAGGAAGTGTTTGCAGTATCACAGTCAGCATAGATTGTTGCAAAGCCCCTGTATTCGCTGGCTTACAAACAGTGCAGATGGCAACACAAGTTTTAACTCTGGCAAGTATATAAGAGATTATTCTTTTCCCCATAATCTTTGTTAAGATTGCTTCCTCACAGAAATAAAGCTAGCACAGGGCTCTGAGAGAATGTACAAATCATGTCTTACAGGTAATGAGAAATAAGGAGCTTTAAGATATAGTTTAATGCTATTCTCAGTTGACTCCTCCTCATACCAAATTGCATCTCAAATGTTTATGGTGCTTCCAAAGGGAGTGTCATTATTTTGAAGAGAGTGTGTAATCTGGACATACCAACAGTGTACACAGATCATCCAATCTTAATGACGTTTGTAATAAGACATTGGGACTGTCAGTCATGAATATCCCATTGCCAAAAAAAGGATTAAAAAATAGTAACAACAAATTGCAGTGTTATTACCTGTATAAGAAAGCCTCTTTATTGATTGCACCTCATTGCAATGTTTTACTAGTGAGCACAAACACTATTGTGGGAGGCTTTTAAACTGATTTCTTTTAAGTTGCTTAAATGTGATTAAGAATCTAAGCTCTAGAAGATGTTCTCACCTTTGTGTATCTTAACTAAGAAGTGACTTCAGGAAAAGTAAAAATTGCTCTGGTTTAAATTTAATAATGGTGATCCAGTGCATATCATAGGAAGGACAAAGCACCAAGGTGATGGTGCTAAGCAAAATTATGGATAATAACAGAAGAATCTGAGCTAAAATGCAGGAAAATATAACAAAAATTATGAAGGATATCAGAAACACACTTTATAAGGAGCTCACAATGAGATGTAGCTAAACAGGTTGAAATAAGAAGAGGAATATTGGTACATAAGAAGAGGAATGATACATGTAGGGAAGTCATAATGCTTCATTTCTTGAAACTGATAAGGCACATTCAGAACAAAATTGGAGGTATTTGAGTAAGACAGTGATCTTATATATTGGGAATTGGAGGCAAAGGTTTCTAAGCTGGTGTAAAGCACAGATTGTTAGACGAGATGAGTGGGTAAAAAGGATCTTAAATTATTCCTTCTTCATTCCACCTATTCTTTTTTACTGTCTTTTTTCCCCACACTTCCCACAGCTATCAAGCATCTCTTAGCAAGTACAAAGGCCCTAAACTAATGTACTGATGTGTACTTTATATCACTTTACACATCTTAATTTGACAATTAGATGAGGGAATGTGAGGAGGAAACAGGAAATAGCCCTGCAGGGTGCACTTTCATGACATAGCTAAATTATCCTAATGGCATTCTCTGCCAGTTTAGCTACCAAAACTGTCACACTAGTCAGATGAGTGCCAGAGCCATTACAAGTAATGAGGACAGAGGAGGTGCAAAGCCCTTTCCACTAGCAGTTAGTAGGTGTAATGTAAAATGCAGTGGTTTGTGTTGGAATGAGTGTGTGTTGCTGGAGTGAGGGGCACTAAGGGGGTTATTATGTTCTAATTCTTCCTCCAGATCAGCTCCCTGATCTGGCATTTCTCATGGATGCATCAACACTACTAGTAATATGAGTGGAGAAACCAGGAAGAATTCTGGGGAGAAAAGGAAGGAAGAAGCTTTGATCTAGGTGCTTCTGTTGCTGTGGAACTGCTTCAAGCTCAGGAGGTACCAATGTCAGACACTGAGTGGTGAGTCCTCATTTTAGCAGATTCTTGCAAGATGTGGTTGAGAAAAGCAGCTAGATATTTGACAGGTACACCAAAGTTGTTACACTTGATCAGGTCATTACTCCATTTGACCTTTGGACTTCTCAGTAGATGAGTTTTTCAAAGACAAATTGTCCATAATAGACTGACTACTATTTGGAAATAGTATGTGCATTTATATGTATATGCATTAGAAAATTCCTGCTTCCTGAATGAACATTTCCCTTATGCAATGAAGCTTCAAGTCTGAATAGTTGTCTTAGCTTGCATAAGTGCAAAAATTATTCATGATCCTAACATTACCAAATGCATCTACAAGATTTGTCCTACTGCCCTCCTAAAGCTCTGATTTCTATGAGGCAATGACTATGCATTAGGCAAAAAAGTATTTTCTTTTATTAGCTCTAGAGCTACTACCCTTTGATTTTATTGTCTTTTTTTCCCCCTACATCTCTAAGCAGATGAAAATGAAGAGTTGATCAGTTTCCATTATGTTCATCATACTACAAGAATATGGGAGAACAATTATACAAAACCAAACATAATTAAAAAAAAAGAAAAAAAAAAAAACCAAGCAGGGAAGAGCACTTTCTCTCATCCTCCATCTAGGCAAAGAAAGACAGTTTTCCCATGTTTTGATCTATTATAACACTAGATACCTCAATGGCAGCTTTGGTTTTAACTCATTATTAACTTCCTCAGGGCCTGCCATGCCATACATTGTTCATGTAAACTTGGAAAGGCCTCCCTGAATCCACTCAACCAAAGAATCCCACCTAGGTCTTTGCAATCTGGTTGAAGGAGCTCTCTGATGAATTTGCCTGATCTGTCCATTTGTAGATATCTTTCACTAATGTATTCCTTCTCGTATCACGTATCTTCACTTGATATTATATCCACAATATCCTTATGGAATCAAGCTATCTAACATGCATGCATGCACTCATACTCTTTTTTTTTTTTTTTTTCTAAATTACCTGAGAATTGCAATTCTTCTGTCAACTAAACAACCTCATTCATCTTTGTAGGCAGAGATTCTGAATTGATCAGTTATTGGGGTACCAGACATTATAAACAAAGAAAAACAAGACTTAATTCTGCCAGATTAAACAGAATTCATCCCAGAAAAAAAAAAATCATTTTGTTGTCACAGACACACAATGTATTTCCATTTTACTGAACAGAATTAACATCCTCCTCATTTTAGATGATACAGGAAAAATAAAGCATTTGATGGAGCAGATCCAAGTGTATCTGTACCCACTGTTCTTTCATTTGAAGCAATTATTTTATACAATAAGAACTCCAGTCATCCTTTATTCCAATTCTGCAATTGTAAGTAATGGATTTATTTCAGCCTGGTTTAAGCAAGAACATTATGTTGGTATTGGCAAAGCCTTTCTTTCTCTTTTACATCTCAAAAGCATAATTTTTACCAGACTAGGATGTCTTCTGCACATGAGTCAGGAGTCTGTGCTTGTATCCATAATCTGAATTCCTTCTCTTTTTCTCTCTTAAGATTGAAAACAAGGACGATAACGTCCATTCTTTGAAATCTTTCATTGACTAACTTAAAGCAATAGCTGGCATGAACAGCTTCCAAAATATTGTTTGTTTTCCTATTACCTAGCTATAGAAACAGCTAGATAAGGATGAATGTTATTTTCTCCATCACTGGTGAAATGCACAGTAAGAAAACAGTTCTCATTAGCTCAGGACAGAACAACTACCAAGAGGGAACAAGTCAGACCTAGGTCATCTTCTGACTTAATTACTGGAGCAGGAGAGAATGCGCAGAGCCAAAGTTCAGAGTTCTGCTGGACCCAGGCACCTCCAGAGCATCCAAAACCTGTTGTGATCACGTTCATGCTTTTGGGTGTTGGATTTTTTCCCTCTGTCTTCAAGTAGCTTCATCAGTGCAGCTACAACTCATTGTGCTCTAACTACTTTTGCATGGGAAGTTCTATAGCTTTGTATTATTTCATGAAAGTTCCTCTTATGGAAACAGACATTAGGAGCTGTATGAATGTTAGTCCTCTTGTGTTTATTTGTTTCCTCTGGATCTTTCTGATCTCTGGTTTAATTTCTCTATTTATCTTAAAAAAAAAAACAACCCACCAAAAGAAGGCCAAAAAAACCCTGCAATTTAATTATTAAAAAAAAATGAAAAATGTTTTAAACGTCAAAATTAGGATTACTGATAAAGCTTTGCACTCTTCCAGCCTCTGCTTGTCAGTAGACCACAACCTCAGAAAACACAAAAAATAGGTAATTAATTACAGGCCCATGCAAACTACAGCTGGTATTAGTCACTGGAAATCATCTTATTCACTGAAATACAATGGGGCAAGAATACTTATTTTATTCACACACCTGTTTCTTGTCATCCCGTATCTTTCATATACACATAAAAGAGATAGATAAGTAGCTTGAGGAGTCCAGACGATTTCCTTTTCTTACTAAATTCTGTCAGTTCTGGAAGCAGAAATGTGCAAGAAAGGCTGCCCACCAAGGGGACTGCCAGCAGTAAGGGAGAATATGGATTTCCCAGAAGAAAAGTAAAATTCTGATGTTAGATGGAGTTCACAAAAGAGAGCAGAGACATTGTCTATAGATGAGCCTCCATATATGCTGCTGAGTAGGTGCTGATAGATCCCATCACCTAAATCTGAGTTTTGCCATAATAAAGAACCCAGACTGCTCTAGAAAGGTCTGTGCTCCCTTAACAGTGGGCATCCTGTGCCACTGTTGAAGGCATGATACAAACAAACATGTGCATGTACAAGCACACCACTTACTCAGGTAGGTTATGTCACCAAGACCCTCATCCAAGAGTTACAAAGTTATGAGATAACTGACTTTGAATATTCTCTGTGATGAGATATGTATGTATATATTTGCTACAGACCAACAAAAATAGCAGTATGTCTGCTTATGCTGTAAATCTCCCATCTCTGCTCTGGCATGCCCCATGCAGGTATTCAATAAGTAAGCAGCACAACACCTCATGCACCGGAGTATAGGTGCACAGTCATTCTGACTGGTCACACAGAGTCACCTCCAGAGTTTTGAAACACCCAGCATTTGGGTTGTGCCTGGCACATAGTAACACACAAATGACAAAAAGTCCTGAGAAAAGGAAGTGTCTGCCTGGGAAAACCCAACATTGGGAAGGAGAGGAATAAGGCAAAGCAAGGAATGTCAAGGTCCCAGCTCACACATGGGGCAGAGAACAAGAGTTCAGATCCTGTGGACAGACAGGAATTTTCCTAAATCCTTTCAATATATGTCTATTTCTAGAACCGTGCACTGTGTGCTATATATATACACATATACATGCAGATAGTGGTTGCCAACTGAAGCTGTTTCTGTTCAGAAATGGGGGATTTCTGAGTTTGACAGGTACAATACTACAGCAGCAGTTGTTAGTGCTACTGAACAGGCATTTCCCTGCTTACAGGGCTTGGGCACAAATGCCTCCTCTGAGGAAGTTTGCCTCCCTGTGAACAGCTTTGCACTTCCCTGTTCCTTTCAGATGGCCTCTTTCCTGCAAGAAAACTAGATGCTTTGTATTCTCATACTAGTGCTTCAATTCCCACGCACCTTGGCTAGAGGAAAAATTATCTCTATTATTTAGTGGCAATGACACAAAGCTCTGACTATACTTCTCTTTATTAAATAAGGCAAGTCCTAAGTGCAGAATATCCAGCTCAAGCTGCTTATTAGAAAGGTATTTAATTGTTAGTTCTAAATGACCTATTAAAAAAAATTATCCATCTCCCGTATTTTCCCCTCAAAGATTTCTCCATCATGCTCACTTCTGAAAATAAAATATATTGTTCTCATTCTTGCCTTAGTATTAGTTAATCTATCTATATTGGTGGAAAAATAAAAAGGCAGCAGGATATTAGAGGACTTCAAAATCTGGATAGATACAACTTTAAGGAGGACTAGAGGAAACATAATGTGTAACATAATAAGAAAGAATAAGAAAGAATTTTGAGAGAACAGGGATGGATAAGACAGGCTTCTTTTTTTATAGATGTTGATATCTTAGTTTGGATAAGGAAATTACAACCATATTTCTGTAGCAACTTTGGTATTTCACTGTTTTTCCTGCTTCACTGAGGACTCTGCGGTCAGGCTTCCTGCATATCAGCTCCAGAAGGTCCCACATCTAACAGCTGCACAGGTACTTCTTCAGCAGTCAGCACTAGCATTGTGCCAGAAAGCTCTTCATTTTCCTCTATGAGAGCAAGACTACAATTAACCTTGGCACTGCTCTCCAGTATCTCTGCATAGATAATGGATTAATCTTGGTCACTTCTGCTGCCATTGAATTTTACCAGTGTTAGGTCAACCTCGAGTTTCTTCCCTGAATTTTGCTACTGTTCATAATATCTTTGACAACACCAACTTTGGATTCAATTCAGCCCTTTTTTGCTATAATTGACAAGCTAAACTTCTTAGTCTATTTCACGTATCATCCTTCTTTGGCATCTCTGGAGCTTCCCTTTATTTCATTTTAGGTAAGACTAGTTAAAGAAGCTTGTTAATTTGGAAAGCCTTGAATTTTGATGGTCAAACACTAAAAGAACAGAACTAATCTGTATCTTAATGACCTACAGATTATTATTTGCATTCATATGGGTTTAAACAGAAAGTTGTCATGTTGTTAGATATCCAAACAGTATCAGTTACTGATTAAGGAGGAAACTGAATCCCAGTGGTAATGGGATACGAATCACTTGAGGCCTCACATAGCAGTGAGAAGAGAAGCCTGGAAGCCTAGACCAGGAAAACATAGGAATCCCCAAAGAAGCGTCAGCACTTGGAGCCTTAAGAAACAAGCAGTTGCAGAGAAGGTATCCTGAATGCCTGCTTCACATCACTAGGCCACTTCTTCCAACAGCTGCAGATCTCTGTGCGGGCTAACCACCAAAGCACAGAAACTGGGCATCCATACATACAGCTCATTTCACTTAAAAGAGAAATTTTATACTGCAGAGATTTACATTATTTGGGGATTCATTAGAATTCTTGAAATGTAATTGTTACTTTATGTGTAAGAAGTGTGTTCATCCAGAATTTAGTACCAAACACTTATAGGGAGCTCTCTTAAGCCTCTAAGTATTAGTTCAAGCGGGAAGAACACAGAGGAAGGTAAAAACCTTACAAATGTTGCAAAGACTAACACAAACGCCCATTTTAACCCTCTGCCAATCAATACAGAGATCCAGGATGCTAATCAAGTGTTCAGAATAACCTGTAGCAAATCTGTAGCTGAGATTACAGGATATAGTATCTGATAGTTGACAAACATACATTTGTTGACGTATTCACTCTGGAGTTTGGCAGGGGGAGGGCAGTGTATGGTATGTTTAACAATACACGCGTTTGTCACATCACTTCTGACAACACTCCTGGAAAAAAAAGAGGCTTTAGTCTAAAAACTCCTGCAATTCAGATGCATCATTTCAGAAAGAACAAAGTGTATTAGAGACTTACTCATGGCTCAGCTGGCTGATTCACCTATTGAGCTAGCCTGCAAACCTCACAGTGTAAATGTCATGTCTGTCTAAACTTGGGTGAGCTAATTAGGTGTCACATAACTAAGTGAAATTATTCATGACACTGGGTGTCATTGCAGGCATTCTTGTCCCATGGCTTCCAAAAATCAATTCCAAGTTCAACAGACACTTACTTAATACCATCAGCAAATAATTATGTTATAGGCTATTCTGTTAAAAAAGTGCATACATGCAAGGTATGGAAGTGCTATTTAACAGTGCAGAATGGTTACTTGTTACCTGCTAAATCAGCTGTTTCCCATAATGGCAATCCAAGGCTCCAGCTGTTGAAATGAGATCCGCAGCATTTTCCTTGCCTCTAGCAAGGAAATTCCAAGGGTAGTTCTGACCCTTGAATGTAAGAATGCGCAGGCTTATGACCAAAAGATCCAAAACTTGGATCAGAACTGTATTTCTAATGACAATTCAGATCACTCAGTACTCAGGAAAAGGAAGTACTCTTTCTGCACAACATCTACACTGACACTGCTAGATGGAAGCTATCATCTTGCAAACTAAGCAAGTTCAATATTTGTGGATTTTAATTGCAGTAGGAATTTGGAAGTGTGTGCTCACAATTATAATTGGTCAGGAATCTTATGGCAAAAATGGTTTCCGTCAGAAACACAATTCATGGAAATGTGTCCATGTCTCATTTTTTAGAAGCTTCTGTAAAAACTCTGGGGCATTTCCACTGGAGACCTTCTAAGCTTCAAGCTAGTTTGCATAATTTCCTTACAAACCCCAAATCCCCAAAATCTCAGCTCTGAGAACTTCACTTTGTTGCCTGACAAAGTTTGCAGAGCTCCCAGACCCAAAAACATAAGCAAGGCACTAGGTCCCTTATTCCTTCAACCTCATTCTTCCTGGCAGAGAAGTGGCGCTGCG
>NW_009937732.1:85363-156959 GCF_000696875.1 Nestor notabilis
GACACTTCTCTGCCAGGAAGAATGGCTGTAAATGGGTTTTTTGTGTGTTTTGATAAAAATAAGTAAAATAAAAACACTCGACACACACAGTTCAGCTAACAGATCTGTGACAATGTCAGTGTATGTAGAGACTAAGTAATTAAAAAATTACAGATAGCCTGGGCTGCCTGGGTGTCCTGATGAAGGTCAGAATAAAACGCTAAATGAGAAAATATCCCTCAGCACAAAAGAGACATGACAAGAAATAACCTCACAACCAAACCCCAAATAAATTTGGCCAGATCACCAACATACTGAACTGAACTTACACATGGCCTACCCATTTTATATATCAGCAGAATAAGAAATCCAAATATTTATTCCAAAATGAAAGACTGTTTCAGAGAAAGCTGCCCAGCACTGATGAGAGATAGATCATGATGAACTACTCTATTTGTAGTTGGAGAGATAAATACATCATTCCCGTCTGGACACAGACGGGCCTAGTTTTTGTCCAGATGTAATTAATTATCCTTAAACTAAACCGGAAGCCCACTACAGCTGCTTTCCACAGTTGCATTCATTGTTTTGGTAGACTAAATCATAAACTACAATTACCATCAGAACATTTATTCCTGGTGTTAATTTGGTGGAGTTTCTTAATACACACTGGAATAAATGAAACCTCAACAAAACTTGGATTCACATTAATCCAGGGTTGTTCTTCCTAGCAGTGATTCTACCTACAGTATTTTATTGATGATTATTAATCTTGATGCTAGGAGCAGTTTAGTTTTCCCCCTCTCTACCTAAGCACTATTTCTAGCCTGAATACTGCAACCGTCACTCTCCAAAAAGACTTAACAAATACCAACACTTTCAGCATCCTTTGGAAAAGGAATTTGCCTCCTTTTGTCCCTTGTGTAATAGCTGTTCACACAGTTAACTGGAGATCCAACTTATTTCTGATGAGGCTTTCCTCAAGACTTTATTACTTCAAAAAAACCAACTTTTAATATATAATTTAGCAGTAATATAAATTCTAGAAGTGGAGAATATTAGAAATGTGAAAGCTCCTATTTCATAATGATAAATTATGTAATTTGGCGTATGTGTAATACTTCCCATGCAAAAATCCCATAATTTAAAAAACATTAGTTGAAAGAACATAAGATAGGTGCATGATCAGTGAACTCCACCCTGTCATTGTATGCACTGGCCAGCTGAGGCACAGAGCATGCGCATGAATCATTCTGTCTAAGTTTACTTAGGAGGTAAAAGGGAGAGGGAAGAAGAGAGAAAAACACCGGTCTCGACTCTGTTGCTTCAGCTACCTCCAACACACTCTTGTTGTGAGGAACAGTAGGCATGTTAGTGGCTTTAGCTGCCACAGCAGCCTTGGCTTTCCTTTGACAAAGGCACAAAGTTCATCAATATCATGGGTCATTGTCCTTAGGCAAATACTGGAGGTTATTCACCAGCTATGAAGTAAGACACTCCCTGCTTGTAATTTCTTCTGCTGTGACAGCAGAGAGGTCACCCATTATACCTGGCAGTGTGACAACCATAAAAGGTTACTCAAAAAAGCAATTAAATGTTCTGAATAAAATTACCATTTATATTTTTCAAAACAATGAATTTTGGCAACAAACATACCATGTTTACATCTACAAAAGCTTCAAATTATCCCTTTACAACATGACTTTTAAAAAATCTTGCTACCTGTTCCCGAAAAAGACCAGAAAACAGTAGAAGATATTTCAAATTTTAACCTTTCCATTTTAAGACACTTTCTGACACTGGATCAATGGCCACAGAATTCAAGAGCTACAGTTTGGGAGCCTGCTGATTCAAAGCTCACATTGCCTTGAGTTTGAAGGTGAAAAGCAGGGAGAGTGAAAATCCTCTAGCTGCATGGACAAAAACAGGGCAGAAAAAAATTAAAAATGTAAAAATTAATAATATTTGATGACTATTTGGTATTGAGCTCTCATTCATAATTACCATGGTTCCTTGGCACCTGAGATTGAAAACACAGCTTCTCTGTGTTAGTTACTATACACAGAGTGAGAGTACACCAACAGTCTATATTCATAGCAGCAGATAGAAGCAGAAATAAGGAAGAATCAGATCACAGAGATTAAGACACTGATTCTTCCCTCCTAATTTGAAGCTCTTAACTAGTCTAGCTAAATCAGAAAGCTAGGAAACTGCATTTTCTCTACATCAGTGATGAAAGCAAGAGTGGATGAAATAGTCCCTGGGTTCTTCTCTGCTAGCTATTCACTAGGTTCCTGACTGATGCAGTTTGCTGCTGCTGCTACTTGTGATGATAGGCCACAACAATTCTCTCCTGTCTTTTCATGTCAGCCCACAGAGCTGAGCTGGGAATTTAGTTTATATCTTCTCAGACAGGAGACCTGAATTCATAGGCAATTTTTCTAGTAGTATGTTAGAATGGAAGAGTTGAAATAGTATTGATGTAGCTCCCTGGAGGAATACCTACCCCAGTAAGAGAATACTTCTGTTTAAACTGGTCTAAGGCAAATTAAAGTTCTAATGTAAATGGCAAAGAGACACTCCTACGTAAGTATAGCAATGTTTACATGATAATTATAGAGATCTTGATACACTTTACAACTTGCTGCTTAAATGCCCAGCACAGCTGAGTTGTGGTCTACAGCCTTATCTGTAGGAAAACCTTCCTTTTCAAGAGAGTTACAGAAAAGATTAAATATTGAAACATAATTTCACGGTAAAGCAAAGCTAAGGACTTATTAATTCAGATGGTAACCAAACCCAGACATGGGTGCCTCAGTTTCTGACTGCCCCAGCCACTTGTCCTGCTAGCAGAACAAGACTGTTTTAACCATTCAAATCTGGATGGAGATACCCAGGCAACACAGATCTGCTGTTATAGCAGAAAATCCCTCACAATGTTGCTTTTAAGCAAGACCCAGCCTTCTGGGTCAGACATAGACGTGTCTGTCTTTCAGAGTGAAGAGTCTGTATTCCACCATGTACAGTGACAAAAACATGCTGCAAACTGCATCTGGGCTAAAGTTCCCTACAAATTCACTTTGTACATGTTGATTATACCATACACTGTCCAAAATCTGAAGAGATAGAAATATTTCTGAAACACTGGAGCTCAGAAGCACTGGCACTTTCAGAATATACGCATCATTTCTTCACCCAGTGTTAGTTCCCTCCCACCCTTTTTAGCAGCTGTACCCAAGGCCTGGGATCTCTGCATTTAGTCTTGTGTTACCAGTGCCTGGGGCTGCTCATACCTTACCAACCAGATTAGTGGTTTGTTTTAACTCCACCCCTGCTCCAAGTCAAGAGTTTTGCCCACCCCAAATTCTAAGGAAGGGGACAGAAGCTCTATACAAGCTCCTCAAAACAGGTAAATACAAGATGAAACCACCAAGGAGCTCACTTCAGCATCCATGTGGAGAAACAGCCATTCCCACTGTGAACCAGTCAAGATGGGGGAAGACAGAGAAAGGGTGATGGAAGAGGGCAGAGAGCCCTCTTGTCTGTGAATAGCCTGGCAGGATATTAATGTGTTTGTCAGAAACAAAGTAACATCACTACAGTTCTAGCCTGCAGAAAGAAATTATTCCTCATTGCCTCAGCTCTTTGCAGCCTGGACTCTTTTGGGCAGAACCTGAGATTTAAGCAAGAGGAAAAAAACCCTCAGTGTTCCCCTGTGTAATTCTCTACAAAGGCTGAGATGAAATAATCAAACAGCAGGTCACCATTCCAGTCCATGCCTCCAATCTAAGAAATGCATTGACTACTTGTCAGCAGTGACAACAGGCATTTGGGAAGCCAGGGGAACCTCCAGGTAGGAAAAACATTCTGGAGGGGTGCAAAGGAACCCAAGAAAAAGTAGGACTCCAATTCCCAACCATACAAAACAAGACAGAAGATCTCTGTTTGCCAAGAATTTTAAGGGCTCATTAGTTAAAAATGAGTTAAAAATCATTAGCTAAAAATGTAAATATCCAGGCTGTATTCCAGAGCAAAGATTGTGTTTTTCATAGTACTTTAAATGTTAACTACTCGACATTTCATTTAGAATACTTTTCTAACAATGAGATGACTGAATAATACCAAAATACAGTGTATGTTTATGATCTTTTAAGATTGCAATTTGTTTTGATTACATCAAACAGCATCTGCTCTGTTTTCTCTTTACCCAAAGCACCAAGAATATGCATAATCACAATATCACTCTGTATTTTGGAATTTGTGAGTCTTTCTACACATTTCATTAGAGGGGAAGTCTTCCAAGGCAAACTTGACAATATATAACACAACATGAGGAAAAAAAAAAAAAAAACAACAAAAACAAAGCAAACCAAACTGTCAGGAATACGACATATTTGCATTTCTTTTACTAGAAGCATTCATCTTTAAGAAAATGTGTCTCTGTTTCACCTCAGACTCTGCCTCAACTGTAGAGAAGTCATAATCTTATGTTTATGCCATACATTGGTGTAGTCAAGCATAGGCTATGATCACTGTGGTGTACAATTTTTAATTTCCTAGGGGCAACATTTTTTATTGCAACTGGCAGGTTGTTTATAGTTGTCATTTTGAGCTGCTTTTTTGTTGTTCTTCTCCTGGTCTTTTATTAACATACTGCCAGATATTGTTCTATGACAGCCCATGCTGGGTTAGTGATAATGTCATCTGCAGTGGCAGGTCTACCTTGGCAGATTATGGGTATAAAATGGGCAGGGGGCAATTGACTTGTCAGAATATTTACAAATTTCAAATTACTATCTGCAACCTTAATGACTCGCACAATGAAAAAGATTGCTATATCACCATATCTGCAGTGCATGATTATGGTAATAGATGGAGAAGATGGGCTGGGAGGGAGACAGACCTCATTAAAAACAAATAGTTGTGATTGACATGAAGAACTGTGAAGGCGAAAGGAAGGTAAACACATTTGGACTTAAGTGGCTTTACTGGAGGGCTCACTGAACCAAGAAGCCTTGCTAGCCTTACAAAGACTCTATTGCAGAAATAAGTATCAGTCCAAGCCAAATAGCTGTTGTTCCTGAAGGTACCTCCATCTCTTCCACTGGCTACATTAATCAGAAGACACTGCCTACAATTTAAAGAGATTACCATGGCTTCTTGGTCTTACACTTGATTCATCTGTAACATATCGTCAAACAATGCAATGCAACAAGTGTCTTTTTAACGTAACCCTTTGCACCTCAAATGCATCCTTGCTGCATTTTCCTTTTTCTGACATTCTGTCCTTTTCTCCCTAACCCCACCCCTAAAACCACAGAACAGCCCATATTCTGATTTCTCTAGAGTGGCTTCCAGTATCATTTAGCTCGCTATTAGGAAAGAGGAACAAAGACAAAACCATCTTTTCTTCTATTATCCTGAAACACTTTTGTTTATCTCTTTTTCAGAATGCTCTTGTCCTCCTCCATTTCCCTTCTCTGCACTTTGTCAACTTTTCTCAGGCTTAGAGTCACAAGTATGCTGAATTCCCGACAAATTTGCCAGCCTTTGTTCAAAGCCCCCATCATAGTCTGGGACTCCGGCTGCCAGGCTGGAGACTAATACGGGGCAAAAGCACCAGCCTTTCTCCCACAGAGACCAGACATTTCAGCAGACACCTGTTAAACAGCAGTCTAAACCCATTAGCCAAAGATCTTCATGAACCACAGCATCATGAACCATGGCATCACCACAGATCTGACGCTGACATGGGCAGGCTTTGAGCCACACAGTGGACACCAAGAGAACTCTCTTGCTGGGGGCAGAGAGGGCTGGCTGCCTTCGAGATGCAGGCAAACCAGGAGCAGAGGTGACCATGACACATGACATGCCTGCACCCACAGACACTGTCCATAGGGGACTGAACACAGGGGGCAGAGGCAGGGCTGGTAATAGCATTCATCAACAGCAGCAGGCACAGCAATGGGACAAACCAGGTCCAGGGGCTCCGGTCAGAAGCAGCAGGAAAGTGTGCAGAGACAGAGCAGGAGACCGGGTCTCAGCATGAGTCTAAGGGGTTCATCAGGAAATAGGGCTGGAGGCAGGACTGGGCACAGGCACAGCTTCTGACTTGGCTTAGGCAGTGCTGATGACCATGGCCTGAAGGGAAATCGTAATCTATGGGTTGGCACCCAGGTGAGGCTGCACAGGGTCATTAAGCCTGTTAAAACCACCAGTGCCCTGATGCAGCCGCCTTAAACTTGGCACAGGACCTTACAGAAACGGACTGCAGCTCGGAAGTCACTATCTGACCATTCTTGCCATAACAGAAAGCCACTGTTTGTCCATTTCTCCACCACATACTAGTTTTCTGAGAAACCTTACTTTTTGTTGCTATCCTTCCCAAGCTAAGGTGGGAATGGAAAAATGTCTCAGTCATGGTAGAAAGCAGTAAGAAAATTTTATTAAAACTTTTTTTTTTTTTTTCATTTTAGCTGTATTGCAAACTGTGTTACACTTTATCACTCATTGTCTGTGCCCTCTTGTGGAACCAAATGCTGGGAGATCCAGCAGCATCCCTGCTAACAGCTCTTTCCATCCACCTCTCTTGCTTCTTCAAAGGATTCAATATTATTCTTGCCAGAAGCAAAGCACAAGAGCCTGCACCCCATACCAGCCTAATCCTTGCCTCTAGTGAGTAAGAATTTTTGCACTAACTGGAGTAGAGGACTGTATTAAAACAGTGCAAGGTCACTTAGGCAGCAAGATCAAGTAAATACATAGCTGCTACGTATCACACTTTAATCTAAACACTTCTGTAAAATGGTAGGTATCACATTAGGTCACTCTTTCGGATGTACATGAAAGAAGGGATAGTTGCTCTGACAAAACCAGAAGGATAATAGTAGAACGGAGCATAGAAACTAGGTCTCCTAAGTACCAGACCCGTTCCTTATCACCACTTCTTCCTAGTGTTTTCCTACACACATTTGTAAGAATTTTTGACAGCATAAGGCTTTTGCAGGTTAACTTTTTAATTTCAAATTCAAAACAAACTCTTTGAAAGGTGCTGCCATTTACTTCTTGATTCGGTATTGTTTACCAGTACCATTTCTCATGGTCTTTAAAAATATTTTAAAAAGGGGTAACAGTCTGAGCATCTGGTTTGTTATAAAATGGAACATGTTTACCTAAAAATGATTTACAAATGTTTTTAATGTTTCTATGGAAACCAGAAAATCAAAAAACACTTCTGTCAGAGCTGTTAACATAGAAATGACACATATTTTTTCCATGTACATGTAAAAATATATTCCCAGCAGAAAAAGCCTGTTTTAATTTTAAAGAAAATGGAATTGATGGCAAAATCTTTTGAAATCCAGGACCGTTGCTCAGCCATGGACCAACATCAACAGGAAGGAGTCAGCATCATAGGACACTACCAAAATCCCTCATGATTTGAATCTTCAGTTTCTCTCTCAGGGGTCTATGTCTTACATTTTCTGTCTAACAAACCACCACATCAAATGCATTTCAATGTGTACAAGTACTTGCTACAAACTACCTCATCTTCATCCCAAACAGGGCACAAAACTATTTTTTTTTTCCATTTTTTTGCCCTACTCTTTTTTTAAGTATTCTGATGAGGTCAACAGATATTTAAAAGTGAGAGGCACTTGCTTCAGAAAAAGTACTGTCTTTATGAAGAAGCTATTTTGTTTATTTGATGTGGCAAAATAAGCTTAAATTTATACATACAAAAACTCTCTTTACAATCAATGAGTATACAAAATTGCATATGTACAACTAGCCTGTGTCCTATGTACTTCTGGGCATCCAAGTGAGACTTCTGCACTGGGTACATGGTTAACCCTAGAACCAGAGAGAGACCTGGGCATCTGATGCTTCACCAGTTGGATGGAAAGAGTCAGCCTTTGGTCATGATCACATATGTCTACTGAATATAAAGGGAGTATGGAACAACCACAACCCTAATTCAGAGACTCCCTCAAAACAGGGTGAATGGGTGTAGTCCTCCATGCAAATCACCACTTGTGCTAACAAAAATATGTAAGAATTGCCAGACCTGAAACAAACTTGCCCAAAAAGGAAAAAAAGAGTCCAGCCTATTTAGTGGATTAAAGGCTTTACAAACCAATAATTGGCATTCTAAGAGTAGTCTCTGAACTTGGAAATTTATTTTCACCTATAGAACTTTGGACCTCATACTGGAATACCTAAACTTACCGGAGTGCCAAGGAAGGTTAGCAGGTGAGCTACATTTCTTTCAAACTAAAGAATCAGTTTATAAATGTTGAGGTAAGCAAATACAGATGGCGGCTTCGATTTAACCCAGTTTAGTCCTAGATGTCTAAAACCATTCATGGAAAGGTGACTTCAAGAATTAGAATCCCTTATTTCTCTGCCGTAATTTCCTGATCTTTAATGGAAGAATCATGAGACTTATGCGTTTTGAGATATATGTAAGAAGAAGTCATTGAATAGTGACATCACCATTAAAGAGATCTTCAGCATCTGAAAACCATGCTTCAGGTTGTTTCAGACAAAACCATACCATAAATATTTGCACGCTTCTTTGAAAAATAAAATAAAATAAGTGCTTACCCTGTGAAAAGTACGATGAAAAAGAGAGCAAAATCTGGATGATACACTGAGTCACTTGTATATTTTATTATCTCACAGAATGTTACCAAAACTAGCTTTTCTTACCACATATGCAGTTTCTGCAAATCCTATGTTACTTTCACCAGTATAGGAGGTAACAGTGTTGGTTTATGTATTCCACTCTTTAGGGAACTGCTGGAATAAACCCAGGAGTTAAGGTTTTAGTTGTTGATGAGAACATTGCAAGAACAATGTGCTATTCTTCTGGAAAGCTAGAATTTGCACTTCAATTATTGTGTTAATCCTGCTAAAAACAGTCTCTGAAAGTCTCACTCAACTAGAGATATTTCACAACCATCTCATCATACATATCTGAGCACATTTTTCTGAGACAGATTGGGCAGTATAAACTCATATGAAGTAATGCAAATACTCTTCCTGAAAACAGTGGCAGTAGTAATGTGAACAAATGCTTCCTAAAGTAGGTCATCTACAATGTGACACATGAGTGTTGCCACCTATAAATCAGAGCTGTTGAAAAAGGCAAGACTGAGTATTTATCCTTCAGTTTCCATGGTTATTTTAAGGTCTTTCAATGATCACTCCAAATAAATTAAATTAAACAGATCTATTTTTATTTTAAACACAACAAAGACTGTGCTTCAGGAAAGAAATGTACTATCTGTAACTTCATTCGGCACTAATTTTTCTATGCCCACACACATCTAACAGTTTTATAAATTATCATATTAGCACATTGCTCCCTGGCATTTAGAATTAATATTTTATTAGTCATCACACAAATACATTATATCAGCACTCTCAATGGACCTGAATGGAATTCACTGGAAACAGTAAACATAAAAAAATTACTATTGTAAAGCTAAGGACATGATAATGTCATATCTCAAAATTGGGATATCAAAATACAAAACTTCATTTTGATACAGCCTCTGCTAGCCAAAATTAAGGCAAAATTGATGTCTAATCCACACAGATTTCAGATGTAACAGTAACATACTGAAGTTCCTTACTATTATTTCTGTGCATATTCACGAACATTGCCACCAGTACAGTCCTGCCCACCACAATGTACACAGGAGAATTTACCATATTGCCACCAAAAAAACAGCTTCAGGGTAGAAGCAAAAATGGAAGTAAAACTGTTTCCCTCCCATGGGGAACATGTCTGTGGATATTTTCTATGTTTTTTTTTCTCATCTCATTAAGGATGTTGTCCTTTATTATTAATTAAATGGAAAATATCCATAGCCAGTGATTGAATTACCCCAAAGTACCTGCTTAAAATGATCGATATTGATCAAACTAAAGGGTAGAAAGTACCGCTAGTCTTCTTAATGTAAGTGATTTGGCTCAAGAAACATTTTGATCAAACTAAGTGGAGGCTCTAATTAACCTGTGATTAAATTAAGTGGAGGGCAAGCGGTATAGGCATAAATCCCATACACACTGAGATGAAACTAATAGTAATACACATATTTACAGAGGCTGCCAGGAGAAAGTGTGCAATAAATTCAGCAAAGAAAAAAGGTCACAGAAACAAAGGGAAAATAAAGCACAAGCAGATTAGAATAGAGAAAGAAGATAAATACAGCCACAGATAATGATTACCATTGGAAGAGCATTAGCCAAGCCTGGGAGATTAAAGACTGTGAATACACTGGAGTGTATTCTTCCAGATTAAAAATCTAATGCAATGCAAAACTCTGTGATTCAAATTGAAATAGAATTCCAGAAGCTACAAAACAGGCTCTTAGACAAGGTCAAGTTATGTATGGCTGTAGTTTGTACCTCATGTGCACCACGTGATTAGGTCAGCAGTAGAAACAAGTTGTCAACTCACAACCCAGACAAACCCAGTGCCTTTCCTGCACTCAGCAGATCCTTTCTGTTAGGGAATTTGGATGTTTCAGGCTCCACACCCACTGAAGAGCCATTTGCAACAATTCAAATAGTCAGATACCCCTCCTTGCATGACCCACTTTCTTGTAAGAGATCACTGCCTTATTTCTTTCTGAATAGAAATCATCTATTTCTAGAATTTGAATAGAATCATCAAAACCTATTTTTCAAAGAAGTCTGCATATTTTCCACCCACTGCCACAATCTGAATAAAGCAAGGGTGGAACAATAGAAGTAAGGTCTCTTCATGATTCCACAACTAATATCGGAACTAAATCATCTGTCTCCAAAACAACTGGTTCCAAAATTAGCATCCCACTTACAGGAATAAGGAAATTTTAAGATGGATACCAAATGGGGTAGTAATCCCAACATCAGTTTATATGCCATCATCTCATAAAGACTTGTTCTTTTCTGAAGATTTTAAGAAAGGATTGCTGACATTGTGTAGCTCCAAAAGATAAGGTCTATATTTGGGGGGTTTGCCCTAATTAGACCATAATAATACATTAATCTCGATCCTTGTCAGATGGTATATTGAGACCCCACTAGTACTCCCTGTATGTGATCTAGGGACATGTACATAAACTTTGTTTAAAACTTTTTGATACATTTCTCAAATTAAAAAAATGGGGGAAAATAATTGACTGTAAATTATTCAAGAACAATAAACTACAGATATAGAGCTTAATGGCACTATAGACTTCCTATATTTCTGCCAAATACTTATAACAGCAAATGATTACTTAAAAGCACCACTCCAGAAGTTGATACTTTCATCCTGCCAAGGCACTGGTAGTATTTTCAGACAGTATTCTCTAATTACGTTTCTGTGCTCAGGCAAACATTGCCCAGAATTTAGAGTCTCCCCTGAAGTACAAGACAATCTTTTAGAAGATACAAACACCATAGTATTTCAGGGCTCAGTGACTATGCATGATACACCTGTGTGTCTTCTTGAAACCTGCCTGCTCTGAGACCAGAGGAAACTATATTAGGCTCCAGTATTACATAGCAATTCTACTTCCTTATCTATTACCAATTTTCCACCACCTCAGTCATCCTTTTCAGAAGTTTGGATGCTTGCAGTAACTACAGCAGACAATAGACTTACTAGGTATTTGGCATTTTCAGCTTACAGATTTAAACCATCTCTGTGGAAGAACCTTAAATAAGGAAATCCTTTAAAACTACTGGCCTTAATCATCTGGGTACACTAAAACAAAAAAAAAAAAAAAAAAAAAAACAACAAAAAAAACACCCACCAAAAAAAAAAAAAAAAAAAAAAAAAAAAAAAACAGCAAAAAACCAACCAACCAAACAAAAAAATGATAGCTTTGGCTAAAGATGTCCAAGCTAATGCTAAACTAAAGTGACTTTACATATCCAAAGCAGTGTAAGCTATTTTACCTCCATACTTTGTCAGGGTAATTAATGCTGCTGAAAGCTGCAGATACAGTTTAGGTACTTCTACATGGTAATACGTTGTGCATGGTACATGTTTTCTTTGTTTTTTCATTTTCTCATCCATGAAGTTGGTGGTGGCTACTATAATCTCAATTTCTGAGGTAATGTCTTTAGATGAGAACAGTTGTTTAGTGGAATCATTTGTTTAAGCATAGTACGTGATTTGTAGAAAGCTTAATTAAATTTTCTTCTCTTTTGTTTTAAGTTCTAGTTTGGAGTAAAAGTTCAGAGACATCTTATTCTACACAAAACCTTTTGTTTCTTCCCCATTGTGCCTCTAGGAATGCTCAGGTTGTGACCAGAAGCAGAAAGGCCACAGTACTTTCTGACAACATATATACTTTGAACGTATGCAGAGTTATTAAGTAAGAAATCCTTTAGAAAGAAGAAGAAAATCCTTCATAAAACTGAGCCTTTTACAGACCAATTTTTATAAGCCACATAGCTCAGAAAGTTCTGCTGAGCTCTAAACAACTCAGTGAACATGTGTACTTACACTGTCTCACGCAGACTTTGGAAAGCATTCCTAGGTGCTGTCACTCTTTTTTTCTTCTCCTTCCTGAACTGAGGTCTAACTATAGTGAAATTATGCACATTAAAAATATGCTTCTCTGATTAATGGTTGAATGGATAATACAGTGGAAAAATGCATGGATGTCAGCAGCTTGGAGTGGGTACAAGTACTCCGGAGTACATCTGGGGCAGGAGTAGAATTCAGAATTATTTTGACACATTGGGGAAAAACTGGAATCAACAAGATGAAATTCAAATCAATATGAGTACCAAGTATTACACACAGAAAGAAACAAGCAAGGCACATGTATTACAAACCAACTGGCCAGGCAATAGGAGAACAGAAAGATGGAAGGCTTGGGAACATTAGAAAATGTGCATTGATCAACACTGTGATACAATCTTGTAGATAAGGCACATCTATTTAAAATCAGGATGTCACACATACACCCCAGGAAACACTTTTTAGCTTCTCTCAGTGCTCACTAGGTTCACCTGAGTTTAGCATAATCCAGACTGTGAAACTCAGTTTCCAAGCATTGAGTCTAAGAAACAGCAATAAGAAAAATCTCTTATTGCCCACAAAAGTGAAATGATTTGGCTTGCATTCTTTAAGAAAAGGGAGGCACAAAGGAATTAATAATGATCTTCCAATAATTAAAAGCTTGTGAAAAAAGTGGGCATCTGTGTTAGAAAGAGGTCCTCCTTAAGAAGAGGATCTCCACATTTAATAAAGACTGGAGAGGAGATGTAGGATATAGCCAGGAAAATTTGGACTGGATATTGAGATAGAGAACAGCAACTTCTCTGGGGATGTTGAAGAATTGCCTTCATTGGGGGTTATTGAAAAAAAGCTTGGACAACAATCTACCAGGTGAAGGTAGACAAGACCCTTCCTCATGTCATGAGGAGGAACATGATGGTCCTTTCTACATGTTATAAATGGTGATACCTCCCTTACTTGCGTTGCTTTAAATGACTTAAATAAACTAATTTCTACAATAGCATTTCGTAGGATACCTCAGTACTTGAGCCACCCACCTTAGGACATCTCCAGGTATGCAGCCTTTGGTGGGCTGTTACTCTGTACTTTCTGAGAATCAGAAAGTGTTCATAAAGCAGAAAATCTAGCTACTCAGAGTCATCGCCAAGTATGAAAACTTGACACATTTTTTAGTATTACAATAACGCATTAATATGGATTTTTGACAGGTTACATTATGTGCATAGTGATGATTTCTTCAAGCTAGTAGGCAATAATGGTCACAAGAAATATTTTTTTTTCTTTTCCAGTCAAAGAGATTTACTCCTACACAAAATAACCCCTGTTTTGCAATCAATAGCGGCACTGAACAATTGGGTTGGAAATCACAGTGCATAATCAACTCCAAGACTCAGTGGCAGAATCCTTATTGTTCTTTTCCTGAGCAGACAAATCGAGATCTGTGTTGTCTTTTAAGTATCAACAAATGTGTAGTGAAGATATTAATTTTCCATTAATAGGCATGGAATTATACATCTGGCTGCTGTCAGCTGTTTTATGTTACTGGAACAATGAATCAGCCTTGCAACATGCTGGCCACTCTGCAAAATTATATATCAAGATCATCCCTTTCCCAGTTCAGGTGATTGCAATAACTTTGTAACATAAACCTTACAAAGCAGTTTAATCTTCTTTCATGCATGAAGTAACTCAATCTTTTTATATAGTACCAGTTCATTCCTGTACATCTAATAGTAACAATAGCTTAATATAAGGTGTAATAATATTTTTCACTTCATCTCTTCCTGGTTGCAGAACTTGTTGCAGTATCTTCAGTTCCCAATGACAGTTCTATTGGTTTGTTCTCTATAATCTGTTACACCCCAAGCAAAATTGGCAGGTCCCCTGCCAACAACCAGGAACATTTGAAGGGTCCCAAGAAGACCTCTGTTTTTCCACTTCACTGCACATAACCATAGTTTCCAAGACCTTCAATGACACTTTAACACATGCCCTGAAACAAGGAAGAGAGCTAGATAACAAACCTAAGGAAATGGCTAAAACTAAACACATTATTTATCTGAGTTCTCATGACAGCCATAGATAAATGGAAAAATTACTCCAGACAATTTCTCTCCTACTTAACTTTTCAGACAGATTTTGTCCAGATCTTTGTATCTTAACTCCTTGCTCTTCAGAAGGTACATGTAGAAACATTCTTGCAATTGCTTTGAGTTTGTCTTCACTGACAAAAGCAAGGTGTTAATAGCTAAACTAGGACAATAAACAGTGCATTAACTTCTGCAGTGTAGAGCAGTCCTTCGAATTTCCCTTATGCATTTATTAACTCCTGTGTCTTTACACTATTATCTCTACCTGTGGAGAATAATCAGCCCCTTATCCTGGTACTTAATGTTATATACACTTAACACTGTTAGACCTCAGTGCAAGTGATTTGATGTTTATTCCATAAGCAATTTTAACTTGCCTCACAGGCTTATTTTTTTTCCAAGTATCTATAAACAACTGTGTGAGCTAGCAGGATGGATGTACCTGCGGTGTTCTAATTCTGCATATGTAGTACCAGAAGAATTTGTTTCTTTTTACACGTTTTCAGAAAAGGGTCTAGAAGCATCAAAACAAAGGCCAGTTTGGGAAGTAATCGTTCCTTTAATATGTTCCAAAACTGTCATTCACACTTTGAGACTAGTTCATTATTAACACCCACACAGATCATCTAACTTGGGGAGATGTTGAGGAATGAATACCAAGTTCCATTCTGTGAATTCTTCTTCCCTTTAGCATCCCTTCTCAATCATATCCAAACCACAAATTGTATCATGGCTCACGGTGTGGTTGGTTTCCAAGCAACTTGTTTACATAGCTAACTTTTGTTCCTTACCCTGCTGCAGAAATTGGGAATTAAACAAAACTTCAACTACAAAAAAAACCCTGCTCTTTTCACTCATCCTGAACATAGCTTGACTTCCTGTGCCTAAATGTAAGCAAGTTAAATATTCTTTCTTTACTAATTCATAAAGAACTTTGGCACATTTCTGTTTTAAATTGAAAGGGATGATCTTAAGCCAGAGATCTCTCCTGGACTACCACCCTCCGCTGATGCCCTCAAGAACGTTGTTCTCTCCCGGAGTTTCTGATTTTGCTCTGTTTTGGACAGAATATTTCTGGACAAAAATATCTGCATTTCCTCTATCCTCATCAGAAACAGCTTGCTTGCTCATTGGATGTCTGGGCATGGGAAAGACCACTGAAGAACCACTCTCCTGAGACCCACTTCCAGGCTCCTCAGTGCTTCTTCCAGGCAAAGGAGCAGATACATGGAAGAAAACTATGGTCAAGGTAAAAGTCCAACGTGTCTGGAGGTTTTGCCACCTGCCTTTACAGTCTTCCACCAAAACCAAGGAAGCAATGATTCTCCTCTCTTTTGTCAGATGTGGGTAGATTTTCTTGAGAACAACATCTGAATCTCAAGCAAGATAATACCACTGACACTAAGTGGATAGGTAGTTCAGATTCTCAAATGATTGCAAGACTGTTTTCCATCACCTCTTAATAGAACAATAGATTTTCCTTTAAGTTCATATTAAAAAAAAAAAATAATGATTTTCATGTGTTTAACCTTCCCCTTATTCCTTTTCTAATTTCTTAATTTTTTTCATTTTTAATTTTTCTTAGGATTTCTAAAAAAAAAAATGGTGGAAGAAACAGACAGAAAAATTCCAGTTCTACTACTAAAATCTTGGCAAACCTGAAAAGTGGACAAAGGGATTCCATAATAAAATCCTACTGCAAGTTCCACAAACAATATGTATATATGCTTTAACATCTAGATACCTCTTTGATCCAAAGAAATTCTATTAAATTAACTGTGTGGTTGAGAGCCCTAGGAAGTAATTGTTGTCTTGATAACTTATACTAAGAAGCAGTAATCCACTTGACATTAGCAATTACAATCAAATCATTTCAGTACAAATTGATATACATGATATTATAATATTTTACTATTATGTCCTTCTGTTCCTCCTGTTTCAGTTCCTTGGCTATGTATTCCCTTGGCTTCTGAGGCAGAAATCAATAAAAATTTCACAAGAAGAACTAGGACAGCAGGCTGGCCTCTAAGGAGTTTGGATGCCCCAGGCAACCTGGAAGTCATCCATCCTTCCTTGTTTTCAGTCTCTCACACTGCAGAGACACTAAACATTACAGAGCTTTTAATATGCAGGTCCACACATGTCTCTAAAGAATATGAATATGACTGGCAATTGTTTAAGAAAACAGAGGAAACAAATGTACACCCAAACTCATAAAAAATCATGACAAAAAACATCAAATATTTGTTTTACTCTCTAAACCTGTGCCTCAAGCAGAATTGTGTCAGATGCCAAGCAGCATGGGAGAAAGACCACAAAATCTTTGTTTTAAGATCAAGTTTCATAGAAAGATTGCCTTTTGCTTGCATCTCAGTGAAGGACAAAGTAGACCTACAAGCAACAAGAAGTCTCTTCTCATTATATCTCTCATGATGTAACCTCCTGTGACCTGATTTAACAAGCTGAATGCTTCACTTAATGCTTCACTTAATAGTTATTAACTTGGCAAAGTTCCATACAGAAATATCTAAGCTGGTATCTGAAGGAGCTGGCTTGTGTACTAGAAGCTATGTTAAACAGAATGAAAACACTGGGTCTTATCAAAGGCCACTTCATCTAGGCCACGAGCTTCTTTCCAATGGTGGCCAGCAGCATAAGCCAGGGAACAGCACAGATACATAACTATTTCAGCTCCAGTACAGACTCTCACCTATCAGTGATCTGACGGTCAGGAGTTTCTAGCCAGGGTGGCATCTTTGCCTCCCACAGTCCTCTGAGATCTCTTTTTTCTCAGGATTTTGTGCAGCTGTTTTTCAAGTTAGCACAAAGCCAAGAACCAAGGGATATCATGATGGGTGGAGCACTGCATTAATTATCATTTCTTCATGTCAATATAAGTAAATTATACTATGAGCACATGCATACAAAGACCTAACGTAGGAGGTAGTTGGATACGAAATTTCTACATACACAAATGGCTCTTAGCATACCCAGTTTTCTGAAAGGATATGTTTATATATATTATTATGAAAGACAAAGCAAAAGGAGAAGAAGGGCAAACAACTCTGGTCTGCAAAAGGAATACAAGTTCAGATCCTAAAAGGGAGGTTTATCTGTTTCGTTCATAAAGTCATGACTATGGTCGCAAACACATCTCACCATTTCCACATTCCAAAGCTGAAGTATAGCAACATCAAATTAGAGAAAAAAAAAAAAAAGGTTTAATTTAAACATAATTATATCATTAAATGTAATTTCTGTATTACACAAAAGGTTAATATCATTGCAACTTATTAAAAGAATTTCTGTGAACCTCATCAAGAAAGTTAATAATTTAGATACCATATGAAGTACAAGAAAAAAATCCTGTGATACATTCGTCTGTATAAAGCAGCAGTTTTCAAGGTTATTTCTTTCATATGTCTTAATAGAGGTGAATACTGCTAACTCGAAAACTAAATATACTTTGAGATTTATTATTTCAGTAATTGCATTTCAGGTCCTAATTAAAAGCAAAGCCGAGAAGAATATTTCAGAAGGGGATGAAAAAGTGACTTTTTCTGAATACACGCACATACACATGATATACAGTACACTTACACTACCACTACCTAGAGCTTCCACATCCAGTGTCTGGGAAGACATGCATATAGAGCTCCTGTGAGGTAGCTATTTTTGACTAGAAATGCTGCCATTTCCCTGTCTGATGAGAGCTGAGAACATGAATCAATTCACTAAATAGTGCAATGTTCTGCATGGGGCAAAGAAGCGATAAGAAGTAGAAAAGCTGAAGGGGATTCTTGATTTTAACTCATGCAAAATACACCAAAGTTAAAATGCAAATATTGTTACTGGTAAGCTTTACAAGGGGATTTGGGAGTCAGTTCTGGAAGTGTGAAATACTCCCAGATTTGTGCAGAAAGAGAGTAGAAAGATCAGGAAACAGAAGGAAGGCACTCACAGAAAAAGAAGGTGGAAAGTCTGAGTATCAGGGGGAAAAAATAAGAGGAAACTTAAGGAAAAGGTCCTTAATTACCCTTCTGTAATTTTATAGGAAACTTAAATCACACTCTAGACAGATGTAATTCATATAGATTAAGAATATCTGCGTGGAGGTCGAAGAACTATTGCAGTGGCTTGGATAAGTTTTCTCAGTCAATAAGCAGTGATATCCATTTACCACCATGATGTATTTTGAAAATGCACCTGAGACTCCTATTTTCTGCCAAAGGGAATTTAGCATTGTTTCAAATGTTCACCAAGAAGACAAGAAAAAAGATATAAGGTTATGGGGGTTCGAGGAATCATATTAATGTAGAATCTTATTTGTTTTAATTTAAGTCTCTTTCACAGTCTTTCCTTACATTGTGGCAACGAACTGTAGACCTTTTCATCTCCTTTCCTTTTTCTTTCCTTGTTTCTGGCTGTAATCACCTTCAGGACAAATGGAGTTATTATGGTAGGCTTTTCATCCTTACTGGTATTATGTAAAGAATTGGTTTTGAACTAGGAGTAGTAATGGATGAAAGAGAAAAGCTGAATACAAGGAGAAAATAGGTAACAGAGAAGAAGAAAGCCCAGTGTGAAGTTAAAGATGACCTTATTTGTGTGAAAAGCATTGTGGATTATTTTTCATTTGTTCTTAGTCACAGATTCAGAAAATTAATGGTTTTAGTTTTCTTTTCTCAGTTCAGAATTTTAGTGCCTATATAAGCATAGGAAATATTGCAAACCTAAGTGGAAAATCTTGCTAAAAAAAAAATACAAAAAAAAAACCCAACAAAAACCAAACACAACTTTTTTCATTATCCTAATGGAAAAAATAATCTATTATCCATTTCCCGTATCCTGTCCTTGAGAGACTAGTTCTTAAACAAGATGTACAATCACCTTTGGTTGAAATACCAGCACAAACAAGAATGTGAAGGTATAAAATATCAAGGCAATGTGAAGGTACAAAATATCAAGGCCAAGAACAAACCTCATATAAAAAAATGTTACAGTAGAAGATGTTGCTAAAAATTGTTATTCTAATTTCTCTTGATCTTTGCCACTTTTAAAAAATACATACTAAATTCTCTTCCAGTTACACACATGTGTAATCACTCTGAAGGCACCAAGGCCAGCCAGGCAGCAGGATGTTATCTGACATAAAACTGAAGTGAATAGCACTCTTTATACAAGTGCAGAAAGCTAAATCAGAGCTCAGTTACATATAATTGTACAGCAAAAAAGTGAGGGAGATTTTTCATATCAGTTTTCTACACAGACTGAGGAGCATGACTGGTGCCTTGTACTGGTTGTGTTGCTGGGGCAAATTAAACATTAAATACAACCTACTTAAGAGAAATAATCATTCCAATGGAACTCATTGTTGTAATTACAGACTCATCTATCTGCTATTTACACCTGAAACAGTGAAGAAAAAAGGACATAAAGAGAAAGGGTCCATTTACCAAGAGAACAGGGCAACACAATATGGAACAAAATTGAGGTTCAACTTGGTTTTCCTTTTGTAAAGGACGAAATTACATTAAAATGTGTACATATTTATTGCAAAAGACATCCTTAAAAGAAAGTGGAAGGTGCCTAATGCTGCTCATTCCATTCTGGCTCAACTTAGAACTCTTAAATAGAGAATTAAAATAAAGCTTTCCATATCACATTATACTGGTATTTTCACATTACGGTGTTCAGGGCATGAACTCCTTTGTTACTGGCAAGAATACTCAGGCTTTTCTTAGAGTCACAGGTTTAATATTAAAGACTATAAAAAATGTATTTTGAAAACAACACAAGTCTTTCTACAAGCAGCAAAGATGCTTTAGTCTCACAGAGAATGGTTAACTTCTTAAGAGACGTTGCAAATTCCATATAGACCATGTCAGTTCTGGTTTGACAGCAATATGTACTGGCCAACGAACATGTATTCTGCTGCCTGCTATTTATTTCTTTGCGGGGGGGGGGGGGGGGGAAAAGGTTTGTTTGTGGGGGGGGGGGGGGAAGGAAAAATGCTTTGTAAAAATATCTGATCTATTGGGAATGATTCCCTTCTTTCTAGATTCAAAGTTTTTTCACTTAGTATTTTGGGTTTGGGGGATTTTTGAGGGATTTATTTTTGTCTTTTACATAATGGCAGCAATACGTATAGCAAGTTCTCTCATACATTAGAAGACATTATAATTTAAAGTGTCTTAATAAAGAAATGGGGTAAGTTTATTTTTCTCTCACTTTAGCAGCCAATTCATGCTCAGGCTGTACATTTCCCATTTTCCACACAGAAGCATTTTCAACTGTAAGAACTATAACAAGAAGGTTTTTGTTTTTTTTTTTTTTTCCCAAGAATCAGTCCCTGTCTCTCATGACATTTGTAGTTTCTGAAAATTGAGGGATTTTCAGAGGATTTTTCTTTACAGACTCTGCCTGAAACACTAAAGCAGTCTCTCCCCATCTCTAAATCTTGCCTCGATAGTGTTTTGAGATTCTTTACAGTAAGGGAGAGGGGTAGAGAAGAAATTATCTTAAAATGACATCTTGTGGCACTTTGCAGATGGCAGGTACACATCAGGAAGCTGGTACTCAGCCCAGTGGAAACCAGACCATGGCGGTGATGTTCTGTACTTTCATGTCAGCAACAGCACTGTGATATAAGATTTGCCACACTAGATCAAACCACTGGCCTGTCAAGCCCCAGCCTCTGGCAGCAGCCAGCACGTGGTGCATCAGAGCAGAGGTATGCAACACAAATACCCGGGAGCATGGGATGTTCTACAGAGTCATCACCCAGCTGCCTTCCCCTCCACCACTGCTTCCTCCTTGGCTTTTTAAAGAATTTACTAAATACTGCCACTGCATTTGTGGTGTGTTTTCTGTGTTACTTTATCTGGGGTTTTGCTCTGTTAAACATTAGGGATTGGCCTATTATGCTCTCTAAGGAGCAAACAGGCTTTTTAAAAATAACATCTGTGTTCTCAAGTACCAAGGCAGTCCAAACTTCCAGTCTTTCTACTGGGGTTATTAGCAAAAGGGACATCAGGGTCGTTTTATGATGTCAGGTCATTCACAGTGTGATGATAATATATTTAAAGAGAAACATGAGAACAATCCAGAGAAAAAAGATAGAGACACAATCCTACTGAGGTGCAGGTGCTTCATTTCAGACATATTGACAACAGGGTTAGAAGTGGGGAAAAAAACATTTAAAACTAAGGATGCAGCAGTAACCTGACTGAAAGAGCTTTTTTAGAGCTGAGTCATTTCATAATCTATATTACATGTTTGTTCACAATCATCTCTGTCAGCTTATTTGCTCAAGATTTTTGTGGATTCATAGAATCATAGAATCATAGAATAGTTAGGGTTGGAAAGGACCTTAAGATCATCTAGTTCCAACCCCCCTGCCATGAGCAGGGACACCACACACTAAACTACGTTGCCCAAGGCTCTGTCCCACTCATTACAGCTGTGCCACAACTCAGTCTGAATAAAAAGGTACTGTGAAGTATTACCAGTGAGGCATCATGGTTTTTGCACAGCAAAATACCTGGTTTAGACTAAAGAAAGGATTAACAGTAAATTTCAATTAAATGCAACAATTTGGCTGCTCACACCATACAGCATGACGACAACAGCATGATGACAAAGAAAATGACAGCTGAGTCACTAAAATATTATTGGGATTGACAGAGATTGCAAGTCATATTTGACTCTAGAAGATGCAGTCTAGGTATATCTGACTGGGCTGAAGTTGGCAAATTCAGGTACCTGCAGGAACACATCTGGTGACAATCTAACCTAAATTTCAATGAGGTTATTGATTGGTTTACATACGAATTCAGGTAAAACTGGGTGGTCTTTACAAAGTAAATTGTTACCTGAATCATGCTGTAAGTGACTGCTTGTCCCACAAATAATTTTGCATGCTGTCGCTTATAGAGTATGGCTATGCCCATTACAGACATTGCTGGCTTTCTAGAGATTAAATATTCTACAGTACTAATTCCAGAGATTTAGAATATATGACAGTTTTATAGCACACCTTAAATAGTTGCCCTCTTTAAAAAAAAAAAGTAGCCTGTACTTAGAACAGTGTGAATGGTATGAGCTGCTTTGCAGAGGCTTTACAGAGCATGTGCCTCAGTGTTTAGCACTAGGTACCAGGTATCAATTCACTCTGAGACAAATCTAAGAGCTCCCAAGAAAGGGGAAAAAAATTAGAAAATGACAACTTTGTAATAACCTGTACAAAGAGGCTTCTTTTCTCGTACTGTGTAATCGCAGACCAAGAGTCTCATTCCAAACATAGGAAAAAATCATATTTGCATGTTTCTCTTCAATTTTTCCTTTCATTATGATTGTGAAAGTCCTGTTAAAATGAAACAAGTGAGTAAGCTACTAACAAATGGTTACAAACAAATGGTTTAACAGGTAAAAGTGATTGAGATAGATAGTGTAAGTATCGTGGAGAGCCACAGTTCTTCCCTCAAACACTGCTTGCTGTTAAACACATTTTTCCCATGGTATAATACTGATGGGAGCCTATGCATAGTCACCTTTTTTGGAAAGAGTATTATGTCAGAAAGCTCTATATTGAGGGAAGGAAGGAGAAATGTATCTTTTTACATCCTCCTATTTTGACCAGGGAAGTGTCTGTGCATTTGTTTTACATTTCAGAAGGTTATTCTTCCAGGTCCTAATTTTTGTACTAGCATTTTCATAGCACATATAGAAACCAGGCACAGCTACAGGCTGGGCAGAGAAGAGATTCAGAGCAGCCCTGCGAAGAAGGACTTGGGGGTGTTGGTCAATGAGAAACCAAACATGAGTCGGCAGTGTGTGCTCACAGCCCAGAGAGCCAACCGTACCCTGGGCTGCATCAAAAGAAGCGTGACCAGCAGGTCGAAAGAGGTGATCCTGCCCCTCTACTCTGCTCTCGTGAGACCTCACTTGGAGTACTGTGTCCAGTTCTGGTGTCCTCAACATAAAAAGGACATGAAGATGTTGGAGCAAGTCCAGAGGAGGGCCACGAGGATGATCAGGGGGCCTGTATGAAGGCAGGCGGAGAAAGTTGGGGGTATTCAGCCTGGAGAAGAGAAAGCTGCGTGGAGACCTCATAGCAGCCTTCAAGTATCTGAAGGGGGCCACAAGGATGCCGTAGAGGGACTCTTCATCAGGGACTGTAGCGATAGGAGAAGGGGTAATGGGTTTAAGTTTAAACAGGGGAAGTTCAGGTTAGATCTAAGGAAGAAGTTCTTTACAGTGATGGTGCTGAGGCACTGGAACAGGTTGCCCAAAGAAGTGGTAAATGCCCCATCCCTGGCAGTGTTGAAGGCCAGGTTGGACAGAGCCCTCGGCAACATGGTCTAGTGTGAGACATCCCTGCCCATGGCAGGAGGGTTGGAACTAGATGATCTTAAGGTCCTTCCCCACCCTAACCATTCTATGATTCTGTATAATAAAACTAAGGGGCAAGGGACAGTGTCTAAACAAAAGTGATCAAGAAGAACTAGATTCTGCAGTGTTTTTCCTATTTGACCGCAAAAACCACAAGCAATTGGGATGAAAAACAAGGCCAGCAGGCACAGGTTAGAGAGGTTAGGGAAAAACAATAAAAGTTTTAAGATGAATGAATATACTAGAATTTAAAGGTCCATTTCAGTTTTTTCTTAATAGTAAATAACTTTCTATAAGTATGTTGGGAGGTTCTATGTAGAAACCCATTATCAAGGAAACAACTTTATTAAGCAGCTCCTTCACATCTTTGAAAGTGTAGTTTGAAGTGCAATCTAGCATGATGCATACTGCCAGACAACCAGACCCACAACCCACTCACATCCAAGTGCACGCTGCCAAAATAAAACCTGTAACCCTTAACCAAGGTTGGGATTAAACTCTAGATAAAAGAAAGTAGAAAGATGAGAGAAGGCAAAGCAGAGAGCAGGCTTGCAGGTGTTCCTATGGCTTTGTTTCCCTGTGGACACCTACTATTTGCAGAGCACAAAGGTTATAATGAAGCAAAGCAATTACAGTGAATTACTGTGAAGGAAACCAATTACATTAACTGGAGAGAGGACTTGGCACCAAGCTCACAGCTAGCTGAGATAAAAAACACAACAAGGGAACAGTATAGTAAGTTAACTTTGACTTTGCTCTCTCTTAATAGAAGAGCCATAATGTGTGTTATTGTCCTTTACTACTAATGAGCTTGGGAACATTTGAAACTGCGTATTGTGCATGAACAACATACTTTTAACCTGGAATGCACAATGTTTGTGGTACCACTAAATCAATTCTTTTGATGAAAAATCTGGTGACAGTGGTGAAGACAAGGGTTTTACAGAACCCCTTTCTTTTTAACTTCTCATCAGTAAATACCTCTACAGATGGCATCAACTGTCTCTGGGAGCAAACAGCAGAATTTAAAATCAAGGATTGCAAAGCAGACAAATAAAACTGCTGATGCATGGGGGGGTGGGGTGGGGGGTGGGTTGTTTGTTGTTTTTTTAATTCCTTGGTGTTTGAAATATTTCGCTCTTAATCACTTGAACTTCCAAGCCTCTTGAAAAAGTTCAGTGGACCAAACTACAAGTGTCAGATCAGACATGGCAACTTCTTTGCACTTCAGCTATTTCCCACAGGTATTGCCCTTCTAACAACACAGCATTTTACTGAAATACAGTCACATGCCACAGGAAGCACACAGGTTTCTCAAAACTGACAGGTTACCCAAGAAGCCGTGTCTTTAACTTACAAAGTCAAATGACATGGAGTTTTATGCGCAACTTACTTACACTTTAGTAGGGCTTTACTGGACTTTAGAGCAAATTGGACTGGGGATGTCTCCCTGCCACAGAAAAAAATCTGTGCCACATCCACCTTAGCTCTCCAATGCCAGAAAAATACAGGCAAAGAGAAGCACTGAGCACAGACAGGTCCTATGAAAGTCAAAGGAAACATCAGAGTATGTTACCTGTTGAAGCATTATTGTTTGCATGGCTGAGAAGTGGTATCATATTTTGAAAGAGCTGTCTTTCAGCTGTCAGGTCAAATGTGCCAGCTTTAGAAAGGATAAAATTGATCTCCAAATCAAATAATCTGTAATTGTTCTCAGAAATCTAAAAGAAAAAAGGAAAATTTTTCATTCAACTGTGCCGAATTCTTCAGGTGATGCAAAGCTATTACCAGCCTAACTCCTCCTTGAAAATCAAGGACTTTACAGATACCTTTGAAAGCATTTATTTGATGTCCCTTTTCTTTTCTGAAAAGTTGCCTGGGGGCTTTCCAAGCACCCTCTAAAGGTAAATCAGTTTAGTGATGCAAGATAAATGATTTGTTTTCATTAATACACAACTGGATTGGCACATGCCCTTATGATCATCATGTGCACTTAGGTGATCAGAAGATGCAAAGTTTTCACTTCCCCTGTAGAAAGGCTGCACTGATTTCCTGGGGTTTGGCAGTTTGCATGGAGGCAGCCCTGTCAAAGCTGCTGTTCTCAGAAGCATGCAAGAGGCACACACACCTGGGGAATGAATGACCAGAGACAGGTTTCCATGTGTGCCCTCATAGGAACTGATGAAAACAAACCCACATCTGACTTTTGAGAAGCCCAGTCACAGGCACCTCCTTACTTGGTGGAATTATACCATAGTTTAGTTTAATCTATGTTCCAGGGAGTACCTCAGGGGCCTAGATTTGCCAGTAGACAACTGCAGGAGACTGAGAAAGCCAGCAAATTGCATGCCGTGCAAAAAGCCCAGTCACTCAAGGCAAATTCCACAGGGATTTGAGGTCACCGCACACAATTAAAAATTAACCATTAGTAAATTAAGGCCACCATACTTCTCGGATGACAGTGATGCTTTAGGCTTTAACAGGCATTTGTTTCTCATTTCTATTCAACTTTCCTCTGGTTTCATGACTTAAAAACATAACGAAACTTGCAAACAATTGGTTTGCTTTCTATCTACATCAATAAAATGCAATAGATGGGTTATTACTAGCCATGTAGCATTCACCAAAATCATATATATGTAGAAATGCAACATGAGCATTTTAGAGCACTATGAAAAAACCACAACCGAAACAAACTGAGGAGATACTTTTTAGGTTATTCTCTATTTGCCTAGCCAGCAAAGAAAATAGCAGCTCCAGTGACAAGGCAGGTGAAAAGCTTTGCAGAGCTCCTCAGAATGGTCTGTTACCACGTTTGCAACCCTCAGGCACACATATTTGATAGGCAAAAGGGAAAAAACAGCTCTTGATGCCCAGGGCAAAACCTACTAGTTTTTAGTTTGGGTTTGTTTTTGTTTGGGTTTTTTTTTCCAAAGGAAAGGTAAACAAGTTATGGCATATAAAATCTGCAGGCACTTTTATACTGATCAGGGTAGATCTGACAGAAACAGTAAACAATGTGGAACGTCAGCCTAAGGAAGAAGAGGAAATCTTTAACATGGGTCCTTTAAACCAGGTGACTCAAAGTGTTCCCCTGAGGTGGTGCAGACTCCCTTTGAGATGACACCTTTCTGAAAATAGAAAATAACACTGCAGCTGTTTGGTGCAGCCCCTGTTCTGGGTAAACTGGGAGAAAGTTTTCTGCAGAGTGAAGAAGCAAATACAGTTTAGCAATGAAGGTGATGCCAGAGGACTTGACAGGGACTCCCCAAGGAATTGCAAGTCCCCAGTGACAAAGCATTGATTTGCTGCTCTTCTAAGCACCAGTGGACTTCCTCCATTGGAAATCCTTCTTTCCAGGAAGAACAGCACAGACAGTAACAAGTGGTTCAGCTATGAGATATTCCATGAAGAATAACAATGCTGAACCCAGAGCAAATGGTTTGCTTTTTAAGTTCACCTCTCCCAGCTACACTAGTTGAAATAAGCCATGCACTGTGTATGGACTAAAGATAGAAGTATATTGCAGGATACAGAGTATTTGAGCCACTGTTAAACTAGTTTAGGAACGAGAACTGGTTTACCCTCAGCAGCATGCTAACTTCTGCTGATGCACCTAATAATGCCTGAGATTGACAAGACTCATTTCTTGTAATCTACAACAGAATCAAAGGGACTGAAATAAGAGTCCAAAGATCAAAAGGGAAAAAAAAAAAAAAGCCACTACACTATCTTTTGACCTTATCTAATCATCTCAGCTGTCTTTGGAAGGAGGTGAAATGCCTTTGTCACAGGCAGAAAAGAAAGGATGATGACTAATATTCAATAGATGGGTTGAATTAAGTCTTTTACTCTCTAAGTCTTTGCCTACCAGAATCTTAAGTTAACATGCTTGAACAGACATGGCCAAATAATACACATATCTAACTCACACCCTGCTGAAATTTTCAGCCTGTTATATTAATATGAACCATCACCAATCACCACCTCTGCTAATGTGTTGACCTGAGAGATGCAATGACACATGAGCTAATGTGCCCACTGTTTAGCCTTTCCTGCTCCTCGTAGTTTCTTGAAGACATGGCCTAGGCAGCTGTTGACAGTAATCACACTGTGAGTTATGGTTAAATCTACAACCAAACATGAACCAGGACTCTAATTTGGGTGATCAAATTAAACAGAGTTGTGTGAATCTTAAAACTGTACACAGTTCCAAGCAGGAAGACAGGAAATAGATCTTCTTGGGGAGACGGGGTAGATCAGTTACATTTCAGCTATTGAATTCATTTTTTTCCATAGCAGAATCTAAAAAATGTTTACTACTTTATGAGTTCGGCTAGCTGATTGACAGGTTTTTGGAGGATGCTTCATTGTGTACAGCAGACATCCCCTTAATCACAGTAGAAACAATAAGCAAGGAAGAAAACCTGGTTGCACTTGCCAGCTTTGCAGTGTTTTGGAGTTTTTAATAGATCTAAGAAACAGAAAAAAAGCCTGAATACTGCAATAAAAGGAGGACCAAGGATAACCTCCATCCTCTACTGAATACCAGAGGAAACCTAGTGACTGAGGATGAGGAAAAAGATGAGGTACTTAATGCTGCCCTTGCCTCAATCTTTAATAGTCACACCAGCCATCCTCAGGGTACTTGGCTCCCTGAGCTGGATGGCAGAGATGGGGAGCTTATTGAAGTCCCCATAATACGGGAAGAAATTATTAGCGGCCTCCTGCTCCACTTAGACGTATACAGGTCTACGGGGCCGGAAGGCTACACCTGAGTGCTGAAGGAGCTGGTAGAGGAGCTTGCTAAGCCATTCTCCATCATCTATCAGCAGTCCTGGTCTAGTGCACATGTCCCAGAGGATTGGATGTTGGTGACCGGTCACTAGTGGTGTCCCTCAGGGCTTGATGTTAGGCATTGATGATCTGGATGAGGGGATTGGGTTCACCATCAGTAAATTTGCAGACAACACCAAGTTGTGTGGGGGCGTTGATCTGCTGAAGGTTAGGGAGGCTTTACAGAGGGATCTGGACAAGCTGGATCGATGGGCTGTGGTTAATGATACGAGGTTCAACAAGGCAAAGTGCTGGGTTCTACATTTGGCCCACAACAACCCCATGCAATGCTAAAGGCTTTGGGAAGAGTGGCTAGAAAGCTGCTCAGATGAAAGGGACCTTTGATTGATGGTTACTGAACGCGAGGCTGCTTGTGCCCAGACAGCCAAGAAGGCCAACGGCATCCTGGCTTGTATCAGAAATAGCGTAGACAGCAGGGCCAGGGCAGTGATCATCCACCTGTAATCGGTACTGGTGAGGCTGCACCTTGAATAGTATATTCAGTTTTGGGCCCCTCACTACAAGAAAGACATTGAGGTGCTGAAGTAGGTCCAGAGAAGGGCAACAAAGCTGGTGAAGGGTCTGGATAATAAGTCTTATGAGGAATGGCTGAGGGACGTATGGTTGTTTAGTCTGGAGAAGGCTCAGGGAGGACCCTATCGCTCTCTACAACTACCTGAAAGGAGGTTGTAGTGAGATGGGGGTCGGTCTCCTCTCCCAAGTAACAAACGATAGGACAAGAGGTAACAGCCTCAAGCTGCGCCATGGGAGGTTTAGATTGGATACTAGGAAAAAATTTCTTCACAGAAAGCGTGGTTAGACAGACATTGGAACAGGCTGCTCAGGGAAGCGGTTGAACCACCACCCTGGAAATTTTCAAAACCAGTGTAGATGGGGCCCTCACTGATATGGTTTAGTGGTGGTCTTGGCAGTCCTAGGATATTGGATGAACTTGATGATCTTAAAGGTCTTTTCCAACCTAGTTTCTTCTATGATAATTAAAGAAATAAAATCCACTTACTGAAGACACCAGTCTGAAAGATGTTGAATTCAATACCACAGGTGATGAGACCCCAGATTTACTGTACCCTAGCACTTTCCTGTGTTTTCCCTTTGTGTTCAAAGGTCAGAATGTTTCATTTTCAACCTTGCACCAAGTATGCTTAAACTACCCCTGTGAAATAATATATGTATTGTACTTCCTATGCTTACGCTGTCTTCCCAACTGGATTGCATTTCCCACAAAGTGTTGGCTATGGGGCTCCCATGATACATTTCAGCAGAAAAGGCTTCAGAAAAGATGCAGTCTGGTTGAAAGAAGAAAACAGAACAGAGAAAAATATGTCATGATGGCAGATCTGCCAAGATCTCTGTTAAGCACCTTAACAAAAAGATGATAATCACTTGCAGTCATCTCTGACTTCAAAGGAGTGGATGATTATTACCCCTGGAACAAAAATTAACCTGAAAGCATAGGCACTTCACATAGAGTGGCAAATAACACCAGATACCCTAAAATAGGCTGATAATTAACTAGTGAGATGACTGCTGCAAGCAATACTCAAGAGTTTGGGAATTATGACTTAAAATAAAAGCTGGCACTCAAACCAAAATACCAGCTCTGACAATGTACCAGCTGCCCACACAGATTATTCAGTTAGCACAGGAGGACTATGGCTCCAGTGTGCCTGTGGCCACCTTAAGGTCAAAGCCAAAGTCTCCTTGACTAAGGGAAATCTGAGTGGGGCAGACTAACCCTCTGCAAGTAGAGTGAAGCCCCCAGAATTTGGATAGTACAGAACAGATCCCCAGATTAACACAAATTCTCATGATTGACAGCTATTGGGAAGGAGCTGATTAATTCATCAGGCAGAAAAGGAATTAACTAAGACATTTTACTGAATGCCTACCTACAATATTTACTCTGCTTACTGCTCCCATTTATTTAGCAACCAGTTCAAAAATATACAGCTAAGGACGAAGATGCAGCTCTATCCTATTTTGCCAATGCTTTCACTTCTCATTTAATATGCCAATATATTCTTCTAATCCATTTCTTGGTCTAAATTTCCTTACAATTTAAAAAATCAGCAATACTTGGGGTATGGAAATCATAATGGGATGCTCTCAGGCAAAACAGGATTAATTGTAATTGTCAACTTTTCTGATCACACTTAACAATGCAACAGCCACATGCTGGCTTATTCCATGAATCCAGGAGATTGTTTGAGCAGGCAGTGTTATATTACTCCGGGGTGGGAATGAAATCATGTGGGAGCAGCAAGCACAGCTCATGGAGAAAAATTACCATTTTATATTTATTACTTTGGCTGGCTTAAGTGCCACAGGAATAGACTCTCTAATGCATTTGAGTGCAATTCCCCAACAATTTGACTCTGTTGCTTTGTAAACTATTTTTAGGGAAGGCTGTTAAAGGCACAAGCCATCTGATTTTCAAAGGTTATTTTGGTGGTTTATCAAAAGGATATAAATAACATGATACATCTCTCCAGATTAGATTGATACTTTGAATTCAGCTAGGAGGTCAGAATATTAGAAGAAAAATGCATGGTTTTAACTTGCACATAATTTCTGTTCCATAAGTTTCTGTACACTTCTTCAGCAGGCTTATAATAATTTTGGCTTTTCATTGGTAACTGTACAGTATGGATTCGTCATGCTTTTAAAAAGAGGTATTATTCTAATGAAGCTACAGGCAGAAATGTACATCAATGCATAATTACACTGTTCACAAGTTAATGGCAAAAGAACATAAAGAAGTCTATTTTAGAGGTGATGAATGTTAAGGAAAAAGTAGACAGGCATAAGTTCATGTCTTTAAAAGGATAGCTAATCAAGACTACGTTCTTTTCACAGAACAACAAAGTAATTTCAGGTTTACTTTCCTGCTTTATATTTTTGGGCAGCCATAGGAGATAGCCATTTGTCAACATCCAGTTCTCCATCCTGCACACTGGAAATATGGTTTTTCAGCATAAAAATGTAATTTTCAACTAATAGGACCATACTACAAATTAATTTTTGGGATGATGTTCCACCACTGGACAATTAGTACCTTGAGGAAATATATGCATTCTTCCAGTGTATACAGTAATAGCCATATACTAAATTAACCAGATGCTAAGACTGAAAACTCAGCCTATTTACCCATTTATGACATTACATTAATAGCTCAGAGGTGCTTCCTATTTATTTTAGTAGTCTTTTTTTTTTCTTAGTTTCTGAATCTTCAGCTAGATACATTCCAAAGCAGAGTCAGAGGATGTTGTGAGTTTGAATACTCTGAACAAGGACTCTTTTCCTAGCTGCCATTTCAGTGAATGCCAGCAAGCACCTTCCAACCTACCCAGCTGACTGCCAAAACAACTGCTACACTATACTTACTTTATAAAATATTCATGGTGCTTCCTAAAGGACACAACAGGCTCTTATAACAACTCAAAAACATTTCAGTAAGGTACTTACACACTCTTCCCTGGAACTGCCCAGGACATCATTTTTCTGCCTTCTGATGCTGCAGGAAGGGGGAGGGGCCAATTCTTTTTTTATTTGTGATTGTGTTATTTATACTAGCAGTAGGAGACAAAGTGAGAAAATCATTGACATCTAGCTGTCACCATCCCAAGAAATACTAACCCACAACAGCAACTCTAATCAGAGTGCAACATTAGTCCACACTCACTCATCACAAGCCATCAGTTTTGAAGTGTGTTTCCTTTCTGAAAGCTGGATGCAATAGGTAGCGGGCCCACCAGGTTCATCAGGTGAAGACAGCCACACCAGATTGGCAAGGTCATTGATCCTTGCAGCATGTGATGGGAACTGCATGATCACTACTAGACTACAGAAGCTTTAAGACTACAGCTGCCTTCTCTAGAACAAGACTTTAAGATGTCTGTTCCCTCTTCTGCCTCTCAGATAAATCTATGAATTGATACAAGGATTAGAAAAAGGTAAGTAATGTCTCCTCCAGTCACACACAACACTGTCTGTGCTTAAATAGTGGTGCTCAAGCCATTGCCTGACAGGTAGTTGGCAGTGAATCATACCAAGCAAATCAGTGTAGACCTAATGACTTTGGGGAGCTACATTGATTTAAGTTAACTATAGCTGTAATACATCTAATGATACAAAAAAATCAGAAAACATATTGTTGTAGTATTTTTGTTATTGCAGTCAAAGCTCCCCCTTTTTTGTGATGACTACTAACTTTTTTTCTTTTATTTTTTGCACATAAAGATAAATGTAAACTATCCTATAACAGACTAAACTATGTGTAAAATGCTCTCCAAGGAACAGTTTACAGATCACTGGACGAACTACTTCAGTGCTTTATAGGAGGCCAAATCCTTCTCCTACTGCTTTTATTCATTGTCCCGTTTTTTGTAATTGGATTAATCCTTAAGGAATGGAGAGGACGTCTTCACTCCAGCTCTAAAGTCTAAAAAGTACAGTGTCTTCACCACTAGTGTCTTTGAAACTGCATGATTTAGCAACAGGAGAAAAGAGAAAGATCTTCCAGATCCTGTTTTTTCGTTCCAGTGACAGCTACTATTATATGGCAACAATTCCAACACTTGCAACATCATTAACTTTTTTTTCTTTTTAAAGTTCTTGGATATATTGTTGACCATAAAGGAGAGGCAAAGTAAATAATTGACACTAAATTCAAGAAAATACCATTATTTCTCATGGCAGGGAGGGGAGATGATGGGACGCCAAGCAGTACCCACCAAAGCAGTGATATCACACCCCCTACCCTGAAAATCAGCTCCAGAAAGCTGTTAAAAACAGAAGTCAAGAAATAGGTCACATGATTCAGAGAAGTACTTTCTTTCTCCCCCAGGGCCCAGACATATTCAGGTAAACATCAAGCCATGCCATGGAAACCCCAACTTACAATTGAGAAAACCGAAGGATAATGCAGAGAACAATACAAAGATCAACAGGTGACCTTGCTTCTAGACTCCAGAAACTGCACACAATGAACTACAGCCACTTGCCATTTAGGGATGAAAAAATAAGTTAAAAAAAAACCAACTTGCAACAATGACAGTACATGAAGACAAATAGCGAGACCTACCACAGCAGTGCCAGGGCTAGGAAGAGGGAAAGGGCAATTACATCAGATACCTACACTGAATTGGAAAAAGTTTTCTTCTCATCATTTCTCACTTAATACCTGGAACTGTGGGAACATTGAAGAAAAACCAGAGATTTAGAGAAGCAGGGATTGAGAAGTGTCGTGGTTTAAGCCCAGCCAGCAACTTGAAACCACGCAGCCGCTCGCTCACTCCCCCCCCTTTTCCTTCCTCCCCCCGCTCCCGGAGGGATGGGGAGGAGAATCGAAGGAATGTAACTCCCACGGGTTGAGATAACAGCTCTCCAGTAACTAAGGTATAATACAAACCACTGCTGCTACCAATACTAATGATAAGAGGAATAACAAGGGAAAAGGACACAACCGCTCACCACCCGCCGACCGATACCCAGCCCGACCCGAGCAGCGATCTGGGCCTTCCGGGTAACTCCCCCCAGTTTATATACTGGGCATGACGTGCTGTGGTATGGAATACCCCTTTGGCCAGTTTGGGTCAGGTGTCCTGCCTCTGCTTCCTCCTGGCTTCCCCTCCTCTCTGGCAAAGCATGAGACTGAGAAAGTCCTTGGTCAGAGTAAACATTACTTAGCAACAACTAAAAACATCGGTGTTATCAGCATTGTTCTCAGACTGAAAGTCAAAAACACAGCACTGCACCAGCTACTAAGAAGGAGAAAAAATGACTGCTGTAGCTGAACCCAGGACAAGAAGCAAGGCATCAAGTTTCTTACAGAGATGAAAGAAAGAACAGACCAGCAAGATCAAATCTAAGCAAGAAAGAAATCAGACATGGCAGCTCAGTAATGGTCAAATACACATCTCTGGTACACTGTTTAACCCACATAACACTGGATCCTAGGTTTTAACTAAGGTAGAAATATTACATTTTCTTCATCTGCAAATTACAATAATGACTTAATTTTAAATAGCCAGCCCATGGACTTTTACCCTAGCCACAGAAACACAGTCTCCATTCAGTGACACTGCTTTTGTCTCTCATTTTCAGCTGGTTACCTCGTTAAGCACTGGCTTCTGAAACTTCTTTCATTCACTGTATTCTGTGCCAGAGTAGTTATTACATCCGTCAAACTTGTGAGAGATCCTTGAAAGTATTAACTTTGCTATTTGGCCAGGATTTCTTTTTAAACTCTTTTCTTCATGCAGAATGAAAAAAGACAAGTGAGATAGATAAACTCAACCATTCAGAACCCTTTCTAAACTGATTCAGAGAAAAGGGGTTTTTTTTTAATCAGATAATACAGAAGAAAGTCTGAGACACAAGCTTAATTTATATATTTAGTTTCATCCATCAAATACTTTTAGCTAGTTGACATTATGTGACCAAATTTCTAGAAGTGTTTTTTCCCCTCGGCTTCAAGAAAAAAAAGAAATGGAATAATGATTTTTTTTATTTTATTTTAAATCCACACCTACTTCAGACACAGCTTTCTATAAGAAAGGCTGAGCTCACTTTTAGATTATAAAATTAAGCACTTAATACTTCCTCCTCCATACAATATATAACTGAACACTTTGTTGAAGCACGTATATTTTTTAAAACTAAGACACTTCTTTGTGTGTAAGCAGAGAGACTGAGAAACTTCACACTTAAAAGAATGCTTCCTGAGAATGTGGAAAGCAGGCTGGAAATAAAGCTCAGCTTCGTCTCTCAGCCTTCAATTATGGTGGTCTTCTGTGACTCCACAGGAAGTCAATAGTACGGTGGGTAACATGCTTAACTAAGGATCAGACAATTGCAGGGTCGATTATTCCTGTCTTGTGAGCATTTGTTTTTTCATTATTCCATGTGGATTCACAGCCTTTCAAAGTCTAAAGCTGATAGACAGAAAGAAAGGACACAGAGAACATGCAATTTTTAAAAGGATTTGGGGTTCAAATTGCTGTAGAAGCTTCGATGTGGGTCCAGTATGATTTCCACCTTAGACTCCCACTATCTAATTTCGTTATCTGCCTAAATGGGCAGAGACTATATAATTTAAAGGTTTCTAGCTCAGTAAAAACAAAGATCGAATAACTCTTTCAAATCTGTGAACACTCTCCAGTGAACTTCTTTTCTGGGTTCTGCTCTGAGGGAAACAATGAAGCAAATCAGGGATCCTGTCCCGACCCCAGCAAACATTTTAATGGCAGCAGGATTGAGCTGCAGAGTGGAGAATTAAGAATACTTTCATTAGTCACATGCTAATTGCCCTGGCAGCCCACATAAGGTCAAACAAGCCTGGGTTTATCACCGAATAGCAACCACCAGCACAAGCTGGCTTACAGGAGGCAAAGAAACTGCTGTGCCTGCACCCTCCAGGTGATATCTGCCTCATGTAAGAAACCTCTGATCTGCCCTCAGAAAAAAAAGTTCCAACTCCCCCTTTGGGACACTTGCACCACTGAGCCCTAGATTAACATGAAGGGCTGGTAATAAACTAAATTAAACAAGCTATTTCCCACAGAGTACTGAGTCACGAAGAAAAATGAAGAAAGGAAAAAAAAAAAAAGGAAAACCTATAAGAAGGTGGCTTTGTTTTGCTTTTTTATTTTGGTGGGGTTTTTTTGGTTTGGTTTGGTTTTTTTGGGGGGTGGGTTGTCATTTTTAAGGAGAAGCTAGGAAATAAACCAGGATGAGGGAAGCAAAGACATTTCCCATCATGAATGCTTGAATGCTGTACACATGATCTCACTGGTAATGGGTCAATGCCTCCTGCTGTGCCTTGGGCAAGCTGGCTGTGATATATAAAATACTTTTAGTGGCTGTTGACTTTGCAGAAAGCTTTTATTTCTGTCTCTCCTTTTTTTTATTTTTTTTAACTGCACCTATGTCTTCATTCATCTTAAGCCTAGAAAAATTAAGAACTTCAGAACAATCAGTTGGTTGAACTAATAATTGCATGTTACACCATTTACCACACATAGGCAGTCAAAATTTGTCACAGTATTAATGAAAGGAAATGAAAATTTAAGCACAAGTAAGGACATTCGTGACACATTTTTGTCTGTGGTGCTGATCTCAGGGGCTGGTTCCAGTAAATCCTCAAGAGCCTGGAGCCATCAGCTGACGTCCAAAACACTTGAAATCAACAGAAAGCCTCTCTTTCAGACCAGGGAGAAAACAGCAAGTGGTCTAACAAGTAAAAGGTTGTATTTGCTTTCATTTAGAAGCTTCATCAAACATTTTGGAAAAAATCCCAAACAGACAGATCTTTTCTATTACTGTCCCTTTAGGAAAACTGCTATTTCATGTGATCTGCTTCCTCAGAGAAGTACAAAAACCCAAGAAGGGTCAGCAGAGTATACTAATGACTCCAAAGAGAATGTGATGGGTGGTGATCAGGTAGGATTTTTTACTTTGCATGGGCAGCAGGAGGAAGTTGGTGTAGAAGTGACACAGCAAAAGAAAGCAGAAAAATTGCAAACTTTATTATGGCAAATACATAGGATCATGATCACTAACAGCAAAAAGCAAGTGAATTTTCTAGAGTACTAGTGACATTTCAGCTTCCTGTGGGACACTGCAACAGAAAATTTCATGTAGGGTAGATGGAGGGTGAATCTTGTTTCCTCTGCTTTTCCTAGTTAAACAGTAACCTAAATAGGAATAGACTATTAATTTGAATAAATTATGGCACAAAAAAGAAGAAATAATATCTGTACATTTTGTATCACATCCTTCTCTGGACTCACGACATTGTCCTTCAGTAAAGAAGGGGAGATTAGAAGCCCAAAGGTCATTATTGCTCATTTTTATTATTTTTATTACTTACTGCTATTTACTTGCAGTTCTTAAAACTAACACAGAATACCATTTAAAATTATCTAGAAGATGAGTTTCACTGCACTATCCTCTCCCCTTTCCAAGGGAAAAACAGGGGTTATAATACACAGGCAGTGAAGTATTTCAAAGGCTAGATATTGCCCAACGAAAATTCTCACCAGAAATTTCAGCAAGAATGTACTGCAGAAAACACACACAGACTGTGTAATACTAATTATTTATCCTAATTTGTGGTACACTAGTACTATTGCCTGCATTCTTTCTTCTCTGTATTTATGTGTGTATGAGCTTATTCCATACTATGAAAGAGACATCAAGGTATAATTCCCCGTTCTTGCCAAAGGGTGCAGTAAAACAACTCAGCTGTTGTCAGAATATTTCCTGCAGGATACTGCTGTTCACGAAACGTACCATTACAAACAGTGATCAACAGGGTAGTCAAATTAACCAGATTCCCACCCCCCCCCAATGTTTTCAGTAAAATCTCGATTTTTATAGCTATTTTTGTAATAACCAGCTTCTAATCAAAGAAGGAAACTGTTTTCCACACTGAAGAATTATTAGCAAGAAAGGCAGAAAAGCAGAAGACCTCATTAGATTTACCAAGATCCCCTTAGGCAGACCCAAGCTATCTGGAGAGCACTTAATACTCCAGGTAAATACCTTAATGAATTATCCTTAACCTATTTTCCCCAGGAAAGAAGCAGTAAAATCTGCAAGATACTTGAGGGCCAGCCTTTCCAGTCCATACCCACCTCACTCAAGCATTTAGCCTCAGTACAAAAGAAACGGAACGCAATTCTTTGGTCTGCACTTCGAACCTTAAACTAGGTGATCTACTAACAGCTTTCAGCCTTTAAGAAACCCCCGTCTCTATATGTTATTTTTTGTATCCTTCTATGTTCTCGCCTTTTTATTCTGCTTCTCTCCCTCAGGCAATGTGCTGCATCTATCCATAATTTGACAAAAGGAATAACCAGAAGCTCTGCAAATGCAGTGTGTACATGTGTGTGCATACCTATGCCTCTGCCCCAACCAGGACCAGAAAAAGAGATGCGTTAAGGATATACCTTAAACATCCTGACAAAAAAAAAGCATTGGATGAAACTCATTCTCTTTTGGATACACAGTGAAACAGGGATGGTAAAGTCAAAAATAGAACCTGTGCTACTACAGAAAATACAAATCCATGTATTGCACCTTTCAAGGTTATCTGTTGTCTGTCTTGTATTCTTTTCCCATCCTTTCATATGGCAAGGCTGCTCATTTCAAAATGTCAGGGAGTCAAATACAAATCAAGACACTTTTAAGCCACTGAAAAAACACCTCTCAGTACTTACTGGGAAGCATTTGCCTTCAGAGAAGCATCACTATCATGTGACCCTTGAGCACTCAGCAGTAAGTTACAACATGTGATTACCACATCCTGAAAGGTATGCCCTGCTCATAAGCAAAGTGAATAGATAAAGCAATGACTGGCCGATTAAAAAAAATAATCCAAAACTTTGGCTTATCTGTCCTGCACGTCCCATAATATTACAGCTCAAATATATGGAGAGCGCCTCGATAGTTTATAACTGCAAATACCTCCCTTGGCACCATGATTTTGTCTGGCTCAAGATAGTTCCTAGTCAAGCACAAAGAAAAATGATGAAATAAGAGTAAAGGAGTGGCTGAAAATGCTAAACACTTAAATCCAAGGCAGAAAACCAAGGCCAAGAGCCTGGCCTCCACACACTCTAAAACACAAAAAACCCTCAAAAACCCAGAAGAGGAACTATAATATTAATAATTAAAATTGAATTAAAAGTAGTGTAAGTTAAGGCCAGGGGAGTATTTTTAGTTTATAAATTTTTTATTGCTTTTGATCAGTTAGAGGCACGGAAGGCTGTGAATACAGAAATATACATGTAAATGAAATAATATGTACTATGTCCTAACCGAGGACATCTTTTTTTATAAACCATAAAAATAGTATAATTAATGTTATAATAGATTAAAGACACAAATAAGTAATGAGAATTATGTTTAAATAACTGCTGTTTAGACAAGGGTCCAAAAGGATTAAAGACACAACCTTGAAGCCAGATTCTCATTTTGTCAACACCATAACAATCATTGCAGTTATACTGCTGTGACAACCGCAGCCATGCATCCTTAGCCTAGCTCTGACTTATGGAATGGCAAGACTTGGTTTGACTTGAATTACCCAGTATTTCTGAAAGCCATAAAGGGAAGCTTTATCCCATAAGATTAAGGGCGACAATCATCCTTAGATTTGGAAAATTCATTGATTATGCATTGATCTCCAAAGGTTAATGGCAAGTCACAAGCATAGGCTTGAGAGAGGAGCAGCAAAGGGCAGTAACTCATTTTGTCCCTCCTCCACTTCATCTGGGATGCTCAGGTACCTCCCAGCTCCCATGGCAAGGTTCATGTCAGCAAGCTTCAGGAAGGCAGGGGGAGTGGCAGACCTGGTGGGACTCAGGAGAGGCAGACCTGGTGGTACTCAGGAGGGGCAGTCCTGGTGCTTGAAGGTTTTGGTTGCCAACCTGAGCCTGGATGCTGCAAAGGCTGTGTGTTGCATCGGGGATTGGAAGGGGTGGCTTGGGTGTCCAGGAAGAAGATCTGATTATTAGAGCAAAGGATATTCTGTGCTCCCAAATCCTCTTTTACTGTGCCCACTCTCCCCTCTGCAGCCCTAGCATTAAGTGGGTGATGAAACCCCCACAGGGCATCATTCCACTCCCAGAAGCCTCACCACCACTGCCCAGCACACTGCCTCCCTAGTCATGTCTGGTATGGCCCAACCATTGCCAGTACTAAAAAATCTTGGTATTTACCCAGCTTTTTGAAGGTGAAAAGCAGCATCTTATCATCACATTATTATGCAAGGGTGCATAATAATAGATGGTTCATGAGGGTTTTCCAAATGTACATTATTAGTATTTTGAAACATTAGGCAAACAAGAACTTGTAAAGATGTTATTACCTCTGATACAACTGTTACCCACCACATCCCCAGCCTGATAACTGGATCTGAGAAGGCTCAGGTACTGAGGATCCTTCAGAAATACTCTGGGCTTTGTGCAAGGGGAATAAAGAGTCTTTGTAGAGTTGCCACCACAGCAACTGCAGATTAAAGATGAGGTCTGAAGTCCAGCTGCTAAAATACTTAAGTGTTGTTGGCAATATTTTTATGGCAATAAGAGTTTGATGTTCCATAAACTAATAATACAAATATTTTTAAGTATTCATATGAGAAAGATACTAAGTCAATATGATGAAACCTCCAAAAGATCCACTGATCAGAACTGCAGCACTGTTCCAGACCTAGTCATGATAGAATGTGCCTGTTTCCAGCCATATATACCAGCAGAAGACTTGGACCTCAAGGTCAGTCTTAAAAATAATCACTCCCCACACCTCTCTCTGAGATCACCAGAAAGTTACACTAGGGATCCATTCTTTCTCTTGCCATATTCTGCCCTTGCCCTTCACCCTCTGCACTTCTTGCAGGAAAGTAAGGTGCCAGCAAAACCATGAGAAAAGTAAGGAAGAAGTAATACTGAGAAAAATTACTTTTAAAGCAAATCCTGCCCATGTGAAGCATGATTTCACAGGCACCATAATATATCATGAGCTTAGCTGCTCCTCTAAGCAATTGTGGCACATAGAGTCACCCTTGCTAGAAAAAGCAATACCAGTCTGCAGGAAGACCACCAAAACTTCTTGGCTAGCTGGCCATACTCTTCCCAGGAAATGAACTTTCTCTTCTAGGGCTCTCACGCATGCCTAAGAGGACCCTCCCTGGCAACTTGTCATTACATGAGCAAGTTTGTGCTCTTTTGTGAACTAATGCTCTAATTTACCACCCCATGAAGTAAATACACATGCATCTCACTTCCAGGGCCTCCAAAAAATCACAAAGACATGGATTTAACTTCAGCATTATTTTCATTTATGGCTACCAATAATGTTTTTAAAATATAAATATTGATTGCATGTAGGTTGGTGGCTTCATCTCATAGAGCTGAGGAGTCACACTACACCCGTTTATTGTTCTCTTGTAGTACCTCAAGGATTGTCACGATAGTGCTATACTGCAAATAAAGTGGTGTGGACATAAGATAACTGCATACCCTTGGCTTCATTATTTTGAGAAAGAGACAGGGGAGAGTTCAGTTGGCATGTTCATGTTACCTGAAAATATGTCCTTATTTTCCACATATGATCTGTCTAAAGTAACCACAGCAGAGTGACATTAGCACTAAAGCTTGCTTTTTTTTTTTTCCCCTGGAAAAGTAGGGTTGCACAAGGACTTAGGGATAACTTCAGCCTTTCAAACAAAAGGGAAATGAAAATGAAACTTCATGTGCAGATTTGTTCTGAACAGTAATGGTAAGGAACACAATTTTGACATGTACAAAAGCTGGGTTTATTATCCCCTGGAGAGAAGATGAGTCGGGAAGCTGACATTGGCTGCATAGTGACATTTCAGGATGGAAGGAAGGCGTGTAGCCAATTAAGTCTAGCATTTGTACCCTGTAGTGTTTTTCCCCTCAAGTGCTTATCTAACACTCTTTAGAATGTGTTCACAGCTGCAGCTTCTATTTCTGCCATTAGTAAACTTTTCTACTCTTGCTTTAAAGGAACATGCCCTAAACTTCCTTCCTGGTTCATTCTTTCTGTGATTTGGCAGGATCTGGGATCTCAAATGAAACACAAACATCTTATCCTACTTACTATTTTCAGCCCTCTTCTAACTAATTTAAAATTTTCCCTTCCTATTTTAAAAAGAACTCACTGTGAGCCCAATCAGTGCTTATTTATTCATTGCCTTTTGATTTCAATCTTGCATTGACTAGCCATATTGTTTCTAATGTGGCCCTGGATGAAAATGAAAAGACCAAATACAGTATTAGTCGCTCTCATATCACATTTGTTGTCTCTTTTTCACTCTATCTATAACCATTTACCAGTTCCCCAGTCTTGAAAACAAGGCATTTTCACTGTATCACTGTACACCAAGCATCCTCAGCATGCTTGGCATAGCAGCATATTGCAAGGGTGCATACTAGGTGGAATTTGCAGCTTCAGAACCTAAAAGAAACTCAGGGTCCAGACCATTTTCACCTTGATGACAATGAAGTTACAAACCAGCGTCTGACTTGCAGAGATTTGCAGCCTGCACCTTGCAAGTTCGCTTTAAATCATATGCAACTGCTCCAGTGCTGAAGAATCAACAGTAAGACAACTTGGCCCAGTATGACTTTATCTCATCAAGGAGTTTGTGGTAAGCCAGAAACTGAACAGATTCCCTGTTAATTTTCTTTAACATAAGGAGGAACTCTCCTTCTCTCTTCATAAATGTGATAGTAACTTTGGATAGAAAACATTTGTTTTCCCCACAAAGCAGAAAAGCTCTGGATATTGACTTACCCTACTGTCCTAGGTTCAGCTGTAAGAGTTATTTTCCTCCTTCCTAGTAGCTGAGGCAGTGCTGTGTTTCAGCTTTAGTCTGAGAACAACACGGATAACACACCAATGTTTTAGTTGTTGCTAAGTAATACTCTGATGAAGGACTTTTCAGTCTAATGCTCTGCCAGTGAGGAGGGGCACAAGAAGTCAGGAGGAAGCAGAGACAGGACACCTGACCCAAACTAGCCAAAGGGGTATTCCATACCACACAGCACATCATGCGCAATAAATAAACTGGGGGGAGTCACCTGGGTCGGGCTGGTTGTCAGTCAGTTGGTGATGAGCAATTGTATTGTGCATCACTGCTGTTTATTGTTTTGTTTTCCCTTCCCTTTTTAGTTTTACGTTTTCTCCCCTTGTTGTTTCCCTTATCATTACTATTATTAGAAATAGATTCATACTGGTATAGTATTATACCAGTAAAATATTATACTATATCAGTATAGTATTATACCTTATAAGTATTATACCTTAGTTACTGGACTGTGGGGATTTACATTCTTTCGATTCCCCTCCCCATCCTGCTGGGAGTGGAGGGGAAGAAAGGGTGAGAGTGAGCAAGCAGCTGCATGGTCTTGAGTTACCAGCTAGGCTTAAACCATGACACGTACATAAAATAAAACAAAAGCACTGAAAGGCCCAAAGAAGGCTTCCTCAGTTGGAGTTTTTGTTGTTCTTTTTAAAAGTTGGCTCCAACATTTTGCTTCAATGAGTCAGTTTCCTCCAACAAAGTGTTGTTCAAGCTGACATGGACTATGTATTAACAAGTTACACAGTAATGTAAACAATTGACTCCATTTTTAAAAATGGTTATCCACCCAGTGGGATATGGTGAGAGGAAAAAAAGCATGTTTTTCTCACATAATGCCATGCTCCCATTATTTGACCAAAAAACTGAATCCAGATTTTATCACTGTAACAAAAGCAGTGAAATCAGCCCACACTGGCCTCTTTCAGGGACTTTTCTTTGGATAACACAGACTGATAATTAGGAATGTTGATGTAACACGAGGATGTTGTACACAGCTACGGCTATTCAACAACAGAAGTAGGGGGGTGGGTTTGTTGTTGGTTGGTTCATGTTTTTTTAAGCCAGCTATAAGAGATAATGAAATACCCTAGGTATTAAACTGCTAACAGTTAGAATCGTTTGTGTAAGGGCGTAAGAAGATTAGAGTAGATAAATGCTTTTATAAGACCATGCTGAAAGTGTGCAGTAGACCTTACAATGTATGCTGATATTGAAAGGTACTTTATGGAATATTTTGAGGATGTTCTTAAAAATGGCAATGACTCCTGTATATGAAACTGTGTCGTCTGCAAGAGCCTATTTCTGAAGATTATCTGCAAATTTGTTTCTATTTGTCACTGATGGTAAATTGCTGCCATTAAAGGGATTCCTACATAAAAATCAGCTGGTGATTTTGTCCTGGTATAGGCTGTGATACCTCATTTGGGAACTGTACAGAAAACTGTACTGGGACTAATACAGTAGATCCATATACATTTAGACTCTTAGGTGTAAAATACACTCTATCCACAGCCTCAAGACACAAACACTACTATCAATAAAATTTTTTAAAAGTATCCCCAAAATTTGTTCTAGAATTAAAGCACTTGTGAGGCAAAGCACAGAATGCAGTGCATGAGCAGTTTCTTCCCTTCTGCATGGGCCATGGTGGTGCTCTCAGGGGTCCCACTTGCCCGTCTTTTCCTTCAGCATGTTCATTATTTGTTTTCTTCAGTCCTGCTTTCTTGTTCTAGCTGCAAAGCAAGTAACCTAGGCAGATCATGTCCTTCCTGAATTTCCATTCCCCTATCCTACACAACCCTTTGTCATATGGAAAAAGTTCCCAAGAGCAAAATTCCCAAGGAAACCAATCAGTTTGCCACTGATCTGAAATCCCATGTAGAAAACAAAAGTGTTTCCTGAACTTCAGCAATAACTCTGAGGATACAACTGGTATCAGAAAGACAAAGTCACTCTATGTTAATGACCCTTAATTGTTCATTATTGTTTGCTCTCTTGTGTCAACACCTTTTGTAATTTCAGTTCAAGTTGAAGACTAAAAATAGCAGAGAATACATAATTAAATTGGCAAAACAGAACACATGTTGATACTCTAAAACATCCCAGCAGGCCCTATTTCTTGGAGAACAAATTCGTATTGGAATAAATACTAGTGCTTGCACTACGGGGAGTTCCTGTCTCTCTTGCCAGAGACACTAAGGACAGATCATTTCTTTCACCAATATGACCGATTAGACACCCATTCAGGTAAAGAACAAGGAGGTTTAAGGGCCATAATAATAGGAATGCCTGTTTGACTTCACCTGTACCACACTCTTGTAAATGTACCTAAACCTCTCTAGTACAGTTTTGATTTTATAATGACTTCATGGCCATCTATGCACCTACTAGCTCAGTCATTTATTCACTACCTGTATTAAATACTTTAAAAAAAACATACTTAACCTGACATTACTGTTACTCTCCATCTTCATTTGTTTGCCATTTCTTTCTTAGAGAGCCATTTACCTTAAAGTCTATAACTCAAGAGCCTTGTGAGCTTGCATAGTGGAGCCACACCATGGCTTTTCAAAGCCAAACCTCCATTCTAAAAGCCAGATACTGCTTACATTTAAGTCAACACAAAAGTTTAGCCTACTTTAAAAGGAAAGAAATGTAGCAAAATACAGATATTTCCTTTTGTATTAAAGTACTTAGTTCAGAGATACAGTTTTTACTGAATCTGTAGAATATGTAAACACTATGTCCATTCTTCATTGTTCCTGAGGAACAAGGATAAATGGGGAAAGAAGATGATGGAGCAATTATGTCACTGGCATGCAGATGACCTTGTCTCAATTCTACTTTTCCTGAATTGCTGCTGACTAATATTTTAGCTGCAGTTTGTCTATTCTCCTAAGCAAGCCACAGCACAGTGAAACACTTCTTGTGAAGCCTGCAAAAAGGGCTGCAGAGACAAAAGGCATTTGCTGACCTTGATGCTACAGCACACTGTCCTTTCCTGCTTCTTTTTGTCAGTCCACATCTAGGAAGCTAGAAAAGAAGAAGATTGCTGATGTGAAAAGATATGCCAGATGGCAGAGGAAAATGAGATGTCCAAAACTGGAAAAATGAATAGTGAGATTGGCCAACACAAGAAGAAAATTAGCTCTTTCTAAAAAGTATATCCAAAAATACTATGATTTTTCATTTTAGCTAACATTCAGCTTCTTCCTTTAAGCATTCCTCTACTACTGAGTGAAAAACAACTGTTTCCCTTAGTTGCAGAATCACAGGCTGAGGTCAAATAGGCTTCTGGGGGTTATCTAGCCCAATCTTCCTGCTCAGGCAGGGTCTCCTAGAGCAAGTTGCCCAGGACCATACCCAGAATGCTATATATGCATGTATTTATATATACACACATGATATACAGAAAAAGATAGATAGTTTACAAAATATATAGTCAGTTTACTTATAATCCATATATATCATCTACATAGAGATTACATATAAGATACCAATTATATAACAATGCACAATATATGCATAAACATATAATAAGAGTAATATCTAAACTTACAGCAATATTACATATAGAGATATACACTAACGGAAGGGCTCTGACTTCTTTGCTAAAAGGCCCTGCATTACACCAGCAGCCCCAGAGGAGAGCCACAGGTTCGTTTTAACCCAAACATTCTACATCTAGATCTTATCATACAGCACCTACAAATTTTAAATGCCCAGAGCCTTATTGAAGGCACTTATTTCATTCTCATACAACCAAAGTCACAATAAGCTATGCACACACAGGTGATACTGTAACCCTGATCTTTTTGTAAGCACAAAGATATCCCCAAAGTCAGAAGCTAGAAATCACTCCATTATTTTGTTAACATAAGAGGTTGTACTTCGTGGCTAACTCACTTTAGTATTAATCCATAGGCAGATATTCACAACCTGTAAGTACTCATGAGAGTTAGTATCAGTTTCAAAGATGACAGTATCAGTAAAACTCCTTATATGCACAAGTTTGTGTGTGTGGTAATTTTTTTTTTGTTTTCACATAGGGAGCTTATTGAATATTCTTGTCTCACAGTGATGGGCCATTTGGGGATTTGCCTCAAACTGCGTTCCTCAAAATTGACTCACCAGCTCAGTTCAGGGCCATCAGTCTCTGTGAGCCTTCTCTGCTCATCTGAAGGGAATTAGCTATTTTTTGATATAATCTTGCCAGCTTCTCCACAAGAACATCCACTTCTTAAGGACCTGCAGACTACTAAACTGCAGTCTTCTGTAGCTCATATTGTTGCCTCTCCATTGCTTCTCAGAGCTTACCATTCCTCTGTGGCCCAGACTTCCTCATTTCTCCCTCCCTCCCTTCCATTCTGATTTTCTTGCAGTAAGGTACAGTTTCCCATAGTTCATTTGAAGAACAAAAATTACAGCAGATATTTTCTTAAGAACAGAAAGAATAAATATGGCAGGGGTGAAATATTAATGTCTCTTCTTTCCAGTTTTCTTTGTGCTTTTGGCTTTTCATCTGATTTAAAAAATCTAGTCCTTCTTGCAATGGAAGCCTGACTGGGTTTTTCACTAGCACCTAGATGTAGCAACACTAATGCTGGAATCAGTTGTGATTTTCTTGTTGTCAGTTGTTGGCATAAGGCCAATAGATATAGCCACTTATTATATTGCTTTTAATCTGGAGTTGCTTTGCAAATTGCAGCAGAGAGCAAGCATTAAGGTGCTAAAATTAGTTTTCACTGCAGTAGCAACAAATTAAAAATGACACACTGTTACACCAAGCAGTGTACAGTTCTACAATTGATTTATGAGGTCAAGAGTAAAAGAATTTATCACTTGGTATTATCTTTGCCCAGATTTAATGCCTGCTCTGTCATCAATGCACAAAAGAATATAGGAGTAGAGGAAGGTCTTTTCCAAGCAGAGGGGCTGTTTACAAAGGAGTGTTTCTCTCTAAGATACCTTAATAAAATAATAGCCTCAGTAGCCTAAATCTCACAACATAACGAGAAATTTGTATGGTGGTGGCTTTTGGCTCCAGACAAATATTTTTTAACTCACTGTTAAATGACAAGAGGACTGTCACATCTTCTCCAGCCATGGGGAACACACGATATTCTGGACTGTCTGGGATCTTTGCTGCCCCTTTCTGTTTCCCAGTAGCACAAACTTAATGGCAGACTGAGAGCCTTTGCTGAAATTCAGAGCAACATGTTCACCGTCAGCTCAAAGTCTCTTTTCAAAAATAAGCACTGACAAAGGACAGAGAACTACATTGGTTCCGGCATAAGAAGTCATAGGAAGAGAGAGAAAGGGAAAAGTTATTTTCTGATTTATGGTATTGCTTCATCTTGTTAAAAAAAGAAAATAAAAAAAAAAAAAAAGAAGAAAAAAAGATGATCAGACTATAAGCAGTGCTTTAATGTAAGAACTGCTGCTAAGTTTCACCTCAGAGGTGACTGTACTTCAGTGACAGATGAATATTTCCCACTCTACTGTATGCTGAATGCATTCAAATACTTCATGGATTGGAAGAGAGGTTGTAAACAAAAGGGTTTATTATAATGGCTTTCATCTGAAGAGAAACAGGAATAAGTATGTACTCAGGAGACCATAAGAGGTTTATCAGCATTACCAGCTTCTACTCTCATTGTAATCATTGATATAAGAATGATTTGGGTGTCTTCCACTTCCACTACTCGTAGGTAGTCAAAAATCACAAATGTTCTAATTCATAGTCTTACAATAGACAATTCATGCCCTATTTACTGCTCAGAGTCCATGAAATTCATTACCGGAAAAATATCAGGTGATTCACATTTTAAAAGGAAGGACAAGGAATTCCAGAGACTTTATTAAACCTAGTGAAAAGGTTGAACATTATTAAATCTGAGGAAAAAATTTCTACATCACATCATTTACAATTATGCTAAATACAAATGAGTACAACCAAAGTTGCAAATCCAATGTCAAAAGTCAGCAAAAATATTCAAACATTTAAACTCTAAGTATATATTTAGGGCCCACCAAATACGAAACCTTCTTATGGTCACATAAATGTCATGGGGAAACAAGGCTATTTTATGTGTTTTGCTGAATTGTATGCTGCTACACTTTGCAGGAGACCTGAACTTTGCTACTGGTCACTCTATTATTAATTAAAACACAGTCTTCATCTTTGAACACACTCAGACTTTGGAAAAAATCAGCTTTGGCATTAGCTTATTTCTAATTACAAGTCGTGTAGTCTTAATGGACTACAGCCAAGTGCAAAACCCCCCCAGCTGTCTATCGCTGTACAATCATTCATCTGAAATTAATAATGTGAATATATTTTTAATTAAAAATGTCCCAAAATGTTAAGGGACCCGCATATGGAAATTTGTTTTTCCAGTTTTAAACAGCAACAAAGCAAATACAGACATCACCCAAGCCCTGCATTTTAAAGACTCTGAAACATAAATGATAATATGCTAGAAAAGAGCAACTTGTTATAGATCTGACTGGGAGGGCAGGAAGATACATTTCAATCCACCTAGCTGGGCCTCAGCTCAAGCTTAATTTTACTACGAAATCCAAACATTCCATAATAATGAAAAAAAAACAACAAAAAAAACCAAACAAAAAAAACCCCACCCCAAACCAAACAAACATAATTTCTCTCACATAGTGTACTCAAGGATTACGTAACAGTTGGTATTTTGCATATAGATATATTTTGCTCCTATATGTACTACAAAATGGGACTAAAAGACTTTCATAGGCCCTATATCAATAAAGAAAAACTAAAACATCTGTATGAGTGCCCATTATTTTCCATTTAATAAGTTATAGTTGGGGTTTTTTTCATATCAAAAGTGGTTGCTGTTTAGCAATCCAGACTTTGGTTCAGATTTTGCAACCATCTTCAGTTGTACCATCTTCAGCTGGGCTGCTCAGCCTCTTGTACAACTTTGCATTAAGAAATCCTATTTCAAAAGCTCTTCAGCTGGAGTCTTTAAACATAGAATCATAGAATAGTTAGGTTTGGAAAGGACCTTAAGATCATCTAGTTCTAACCCCCCTGCCATGAGCAGAGACACCACACGCTAAACTATGTCACCCAAGGCTCTGTCCAGCCTGGGCTTGAACACCACCAGGATTGGAGCATTCACAACTTCCTTGGGCAACCTATTCCAGTGCCTCACCACCCTCACCGTGAAGAACTTCTTTCTTATATCTAACCTAAACTTCCCCTGTTTAAGTTTAAAGCCATTAAACATGAGGGTGTTCAACTACATGCAGCAACATAGTGTAATACAGGACCTGTGAAAATACTCCAGACTCTAGCATGTCTAGACCAACTTTGGGGGTTTGGGGACCAGACAAATGTATCTGTGCTTGATCACAAACTTATGCTACAAGCAGAGCTGGAAGGTTGGGAGAATGAATTGGAGGACTCCCGTTACCACTTTGTTTTCCCATCAAGCATACATCCTACATTCTGCTTCTAATTAACTGTTATAATGGGTGGATGGGAAGAGAATGTACTCTGTGGCTGTGTACATTGACTTGTTCAAGAACAGGCTAAAGATCCCACCCTGAGAGACAGTGAAATCATCCCACTTGAAATTACCCACTACACTGGGCTTTGGAGCCTTCCTACAAATAATGTAAAATATCAAGAGCAACATTTCCTGTAGCACCAGAAAAGTCCCAGTGCATTTTGCAGATCCAAGCTCTTGGCTTTACATCTGTAACTGAGACAGAACAACACCCCATAGGCCTCTGTTGGAATATTAGTTCAATACTGACACAAGAACAGGTGAAATGGCCAGCAAATAAATGAATCACTGACAAGAACTGAAATAAATGTATGCTGTTTGTATACAAACACAAGTACATAGGTATATTAATGGGTATCCATGCTTTTCTCAGACCCACGTACACATGTAATTGAGACATCATTATTATATATACAAGGGGCATGAGTAAACTGAACTCACATGCACCTTTGGATATAGAAAGTCAGTGGTTTGTAGTAATTAGTGGCTAATTTATATTGACACAGGTGTGTTTGGAAAGTTACTGTGGTTCCCTAATGTGCTCTAACTCACTCGGTTTTGGTAAGGGCAAGGGCCACTGAGACTGCTACTGGTTATTTCTGCAAGAAGAAAGAGGTTTCAAAGGGCAAGTTAATCTCCAAGCCTAGTTCTTAATCTCACTAGTGAACATTTTGTCCAGCCTTTGTTATTTTGTATCCCACATATTTTGTTATTTCTAGGTTTCTCTAAGAAGCCCCAGCAGGAGAAGCAGTCACGGTGCCATAAAAATACTACTGTTTTTGAATAATTTATTTCTAATTTCTGTATTTTAGAATATCTTTCTGTGCTGTAGATTCCACTTTCCCCTCTCCCATTCACAAATGGTATTTTATTGCTCCACTGTATTCTAAGAAAAATCTTTCAGCAGCCGCCTTCCAATAGTGCTAAAGCCCTAGCAGAAAGCAAAGGTATACAGCAGGGCAACAACACAGATCTCAGGAAGGAGAGGAAGGTGGGATAATAGCACTAGATATAGTGATTAACTAGACAAAGTTATACAGAGTAAAAGCCAAATATCTGAGGAAACTGGCAATGTAACCGAATTTTTATTCTTTTTTGAGTTACTTGTTCATTTCTAGCCCCCCATGTTCATAGCTTAAAAGTGTTGCCATAAACATATTGATGATACAACAAGGAGATGATTTCAGGAAATTCCATGCACTGAACATTGTTTTGGAGCCTCTTGGCCCAGGAGTGACTGAGAACTGAGCTTCCCTTTCCACCATTAAGAGTTGCTTCTTTCAGATAAAAAGTGAGGTTACACAGGTGGTGACAAGTTCTGACTTTTCCTGCACTACTCATATTTCATACCTAAACAAGGAAATTCTTACATCTCTGCTGCTCTGTCACCTTTTCCAAACTGATTTTGAATCCCCTCAAAATGTGAAATGTTTTAGTGGGTATAAGAAAAACACAATCATAGCCCAAGGCAACTGTTAAAATTCAGTAGCCATTCTTATGTTTCAGTTTGCAAAGGCAGGAACACATTGTGAATAATCTTTCTAAAGACACTGGAGAACTCACACCAAAGAATTTTGATGTAGTACAGAGGAGAAACTCGGTAACGGTGTCCTTGTCTTTAATCCTTTTGCCATCATATCTGAAACAGTGTTTATTCTTGAAGACCTTACACTCCAGTAAGCAACTGGGAAAACAAACCTTAAAAAGTGAGAGGTAACCAAATGCCATACCAGAAAGATATAAGGAAACAAAAAGCCAAAACAGCATCCCAGTGGAAAAATAAGTGTGATAGATTTGAAAGGCCAATGTACATGAGAAAACAAGTTACTTTTTTAATCCTTGCTTATATGTTTTGAGAAAGGAATACAAATGATGAATATCTGTGTAAATACACCAAGTATTTTCAGGAGTGCATTTCAGAAAAGGTTCAATTAATATTTTATTACCTAGATTACTGAAAAATGATACAGCAGGTATCATTTTTCAATGTACTATAGCACTTGGGCTTAGGGTCAGTGGGTAGCCACAGCACAAGCCCTTGGTAGCTCCACTGAGTCCCATGGAGGCAATTAAGAGTTCTTATGTATCTATCTATATAGATATTAAAGTTTTGTCTTGTAGTTATTTCTCAAAACCATTCAGCTATGGGTTGACTAGAGGCATGTAGCGTGACTGTGGGATGGCCTTGTAGTAAGATGTCTGAGCATTACTGAAGCTTTTTTCTGTTGCCAAGTGTTTCTTCTGCTTCCAAGCACTTTATCATCCAGCAGCATCCTCCCTTATTCAGCACAGCAAAAGCAATAAAATGAACAATGTCCTTCAGGGCTGAAGCTTATGTACTATCACTAATTAGCTTACAAGGCTTCTCACCCTAAGGGATGCAGGAGGTAGACCTGGGAGTTAGTGGCTTGCTTGGAGATTAAATTTATATTACACATGTGGATGTAATGTATTTAATATGTATTTCCCAGTATATTCACAGGAAAGTTCCAAAGAGATTCACACAACTACTAATGATTGCTTTATCTGGGCTAAGGCACCAAAAGGCACAAAAGGAGTATTTTAAATAGGAATTCCCCTCCTAGCAAATTGGATAACCAACAATAGATAACAGCTCAAAAGTTCAGCATGCTTCTTCAGCAAAGTTCAGCAAAAGTTCAGCAAAGTTCAGCAAAGCAGCTCTTTGCTGACCATGGGCAGAGGAGAAGGGGGAGGAAGAAAGACAAGAGATCAAAACCCCAAATGGCATGGATCAAATCAGCAGCAGTGAGAATGTATAATGAGACAGGAGTGTTCAAAAGGGTTAGCTGTTGGTTTCAATTTTTAGGAAGATAAACCATTAAGCTAGGGAGTAGATATCAAACCCTTAATGTTGGTACTTAATTCCCATACAGGATTCCAAAAGCTGGGATATTGCTAAACACTGACATTCTTTTCCCGCTCATCACTTGGCACTTCCCTCTCCTCAGCATCTCACTGAAAAGCCAAGGCAAAGATTATGCCAGTTTGCAGATCTATACCAGTGAAGACCTTTACACAAACTCTCTGTTAAAAAGCAAGATGCCGTGACAAAAATCTCACCATTGGATCTGTCCTCCATCATTCCCACTACACACATACTCACTTTTGTATATACTTCCACAGGAGACCTTATTTAATATTACTTGAGAACCATCCTTTTTTTATTTCTTTGTACTTGATACCAAAAGCCAAGAACAGCTCAGAAAAATTCTTTCATAACTCTCTTGGTACAGTAGATTCTGCTCCAGGACACCAAAGATCTTATTCCTCCTGCTCCTGCTAGTCCTACTGATAGCAGCAGAACCAGAGACCCTTGTTATAAGCAGGTCTTATACTTGGTCAGGATAAATTCTGACTTGTTAGCACTTCCTTTCTTCCAATGCCAATTAATAGAAATGCAAACCATTTGAGAAACACAATTCTGAATCAATTTGTTTTGTCTAATTACCAGCCTCCCAAAAGCCCACCTTTCCAAGGCACTGAATCTCCAGTGAATATAAACCCACGTCAAAAGATATTACTGCATTAGCTTGTTTTTATACCTCTGGCCTTTTCTCCCTTCCTCTGGTAATATGCCATGAATAACACACATTTGCCAAGACGTGAACACTTTAAAAGCACAATTTGCTGCAGAGAAGCACTATTCACCTTTATTTTGTTGTTGCTGCTGCTGTTTAAATAATGCCCAAAGTTAACAAAACATGGAGTGCTGCAGCACTCCTCCTATGGAGAAAGGCTGAGAGAACTGGGGTTATTCAGCCTGGAGAAGAGAAGGCTCAGGGGAGACCTTAGAGCAGCCTTCCAACACCTAAAACGGGCCTACAAGAAATCTGGAGAGGGAATTTTTATAAGAGTGAGTAGTAACAGGACAAGGTATAATGGTTTTAAACTGAAAGAGGGTAGATTCAGGTTAGATATTAAGAAGAAATTCTTTACTATGAGGGTTGTGAGACACTGGAACAGGTTGCAGAGATATTGTGGATGCCACACACAAGAAAGTGCTCAAGGTGAGGTTTAATGGAGTTTTCAGCAACCTGATCTAGTGGAATTTGTCCCTGCCCATGGTAGGGAGGTTGGAATCAGATGATTTTTGAGGTCTCCTCCAACTCAAACCATTCTATGATTCTATAAATAATGGGATGAATTGGTGAGCAGCCTGGCCTTTATCAGGATAGAGCCATCCTACAGTACCAGTGTTGACCCAAAGTAGGAATACCTTACAGAGTCTGAGGATGCTGACAAAACTCAGTAGCACCACTTGCAGAGCAAAAGTTGCGCTGTAAGAGTAAGGATGCTACAGGTTGAGCATAGCTGAAATATTCCATAACACATTTAATTAGCCCGGGTTAGTAGATACTCCTGCTGATAAGCTGTAACAGAAGATCCTGGAGAAGAGTGAACAGGTATGGAAGCAACTGCATTATACAGGTAATGAATTCCAATTGTTTCTGGCTGAAATTTACCCGTTTGAAATTTCTCACCAAGGAAGAGAACTAACTAAGTCCTGAATGTTTTTGACTGTGGTGGATGATGCTAGTTTTTTGCTCAGACAAACTGTAGGGTGCTCAGATATGCAAAGCCATGCAGAAAAGTACTTACGTGAGCAGGTCATACAAGGTCTCAAACCCCGTTACACATGAAGCTTCAAAAGTTGGTTTTGCTTATCATGTTATTTTAGTGGTGGACTTGCGGTTATGCAGATGAGCAAAAAAAATTAAAAAGCAAAAAAATAATCTCAGGTTTACATCCATTACTCACAATAAGTCTGCAAAACATCTCTGAATATTAAAATGAAGTTTTCCATGAAAAGCTTTCCTAGTGTTAGCTGAAATAACACAGCAGCAGGCCTTCAGTGATTCCTCTGGAGTACCAAGGACTAGGCTCTGCTAATCCATAATGTTTTGTTTTTCTAACTCTGTCTGCATCCAGTCTGTTTTTCTAGAAATTGAAAACTTCAAGTTATTCTGGTCTCAGTAACAGCTTACAAAAAGCCCTGGGGAAGTCAAGTCTTTAGACAATGCAGCATAGCTTCCTCCATCATCTGTAAGAAACTGCAAGGACAAGGGTTACAAGGAAAAATCACCAAAATGTTATGAAATGTAGTTATGTGGCAAAAAATACGGTTATACATAACTTCATTCAGCTTCCTTTTGCTTAACTTTTCTGCTACAGTGCTCAATCACAGTGGCCTTTAATATTTCTGCAGGATCCACATTTTGGTCAACGTGGGGACTGCCTGAACAGTTCATTACTGTGGTGTATCTTCACAGTATGTGGTCTGTGACTTATGACTAAAACTATTCCTGAAACAAAATGATTAATTTTCCCTTGGCTTTTCCATGGCACTCCCCATAACAGTGCCTGAACAGCAGTTAACATTCACAGCCTGGGAGGCAGAAGCATTCCCTCCATTCTTCAGATGGGCAACAGGGGAGCAAATTTCTGAAGATCAAAAATTCTCTTATTTTTGACTTCACAGTTGGGCACTGACTTTTTTTTTTATGGTGTGCCCAGTACTGCACACCATTACTTATATTCACAGAACAGCTCCAAGAAATTCCATTACAGCTGAAAGAGCTCCCATCAGCACTGTAAATTGCATGCAGGAAACAATGGCAGGAAACTCCTTGCCAGCTGCGACAAGAATGACTTGAAATCCCTTGCCTAACATCACATAGGATTTCTATGGCAAGAAAAGGAAGAGAATCAATCCTTATAGGTTAATATTCAAGGCTACAGCCCAAGAAACTGAGATTTCTCTCCTTTCAGCTGCCTATCCAATTCACTATGCACATTTAAAAGAATACAGACATCAAGGAAAGGCACTTAGAGATAATAACCTTTTTTGTTACACTTTTCTCACTTCTCTTATTTTAGATAGGCCCATCCTGCACACAAATCCTGAGACAAGGGTGTCAACTTGGTCACGTAAGTAGGCTGTAATATTGAGCATGTGTGTAATGGTGCACACCAAATTGTACTAACAAATTAATTCTGACATTTTCTAGCTTTTGCACATTTGGCAGGTTTTTTTCAGCTTCACTGTCTTTTCATATGGTTGTATGTGTTTATTTGTTGGTATGTGTACGTGTGCAGTCACCATGGTTTTTAAGAGGGCAAACTAAAAGAGTTTATCCCAAGGCATCATGCTGATCATCAGTAGCATTGTAACTTTCACATCAGCCACAGAGAGCTCTGTTGTTCCAGATGAAAGGCTGATAGCAGGAATAGCCCGTCACTGGTAACATAGATCCTGTTTAGAGGACAAGAAGATTAGCACTATTTTTCTGACTGCTCTGAATATTGTACAGAGTCTACATATTTCATGGAAAACAGCCTTGACCAAATTGTTTTTCCTCTATTTTAGGCAAGGTTTATTTGGAGTAATTTCATACTTCCACTTGTAGGCATTCCCTTTTTAAAAAGCACTTTCAGCTGATCTTAAAGTGTGGCCCTTCCCACAAGGGCACATACACTTGCCTGAATAACCTTCTGTTTTCCCATGTAGATAGATGTGCTACTTGCTACACCTTGCATCCCCTTCATGTCTATCTCCTCCTCTCACAGCAGAAAGATAGGGATAGATAAGAGAGATACTTTGGAGTTCCCACAAAACTTACAGGGAGGTCAGGTACTGTTGGATAAGAAGGACCAAGGTAACTTTTTGTGATAAAATATTCCAGATTAAACCAGTTAATCCTCCATGATTTGCAGGCCCTGAATTTTTTCATGTATGATATATTTTTATTAAATTGGCTTTTTAGTAGAATCTGCTGCAATAAAACCCAAACAAGACTAGCCTTTTCCACAGAACAGCAAGAAAAAGCATGTTTGGGCATAGTAGAATGGGGGACTGAAGTTCAGCCAACATTAAGCAGCCTGTATTTGCTGAACTGGAAGGCTTGCTCATTCCTGTGTTCAGATCCTTTTTTCTGTAGGACCTTTTTCTTAAAAAAAGCAAAACCAAACAAAAATAATACAAAACTCACAAAATAATAACTGCCCTTCCCCAACAGCACCTTTTTCACCAGTTATTGAGCAAAACCTCTTATATCTATCTGCCTGTGCTACTGAAACAAATTAATGATTTGACAGGTAAATGTGTTTTAATAGTATCCTAACTGTAATCCAAGCTATGTCAGAATTTCAACATCACAGCACAAAGTTATGTAGGTGCCTTAATCTTATTTCTCAGAGAAGCGAAAGGTCAAGTCAATGAAAGGTTAAGCTGACTAATATGAATTATTACAATATTCTTCTTAACCTGTCCCAAGATCAATAATTGGCATCATTATTCATTTTCTAGAACTAAAGACACTAACACCGTTATTGTAAAGAGAAAAAGAAAGTATATCAATTTCCTGCCATTCCTATTTTAATAAATTTGGAAGTTTAGAACTCAAATCAGTAAAAGAAAATAACCCAATGAAATCAAAACCCAAACATTCTATTCCTACATAGAAAAGAAATGACCATTTGATTAATGACATAGTGGAAAGTTATAGTACTTTGCACAGAGTTTAAAATACAGCATTGAAATAAACTGACTTTTGCAATAAATTTATCTTAGTGATTTTTGAAGTTATAAGAGTGAGTGCAATATGTTTCTTTTTCGTTTAACTCCTGAGCACTCTTTCTTAGTTGGTATTTCTTTAACTCATAGTCAGAGGAACTCTATGAGCCAGCATAGCACGTTTGCAGAGATGCAATATTACATGTTAAGCAGTAGTACAGCAGTTTTAGGAGGTACTGTTTCTTTCCTGTTCATTTCGCTTACTGCTTTTTGCAAAAAAATTCCTCATTCCCCACATGTGAATGATCCTGCTTGGTTCAAGTCAGCATGTAGCCTAGCTAAGCTCTTGCTCTTTCATAGAAGCATCTGAGTTTTCCATTCTGTATTGTTCGCTTTGCTTCAGCTAAAGGTCACACAAAATTGCCTTGTGTATGCCTAAAAGCATTTCCCAGGAAAGCAATATTGGCCCATACTGTCAGGAAGACCAGGTTTTATACTGTCTAAAGCTCTCTTTTGACACTGTAACTTTAAATAGTCCCTTGCATGTCACTGGTCACAAACGAAAAGGCAGAGTATGGTTGTCTTTCATAGGACATATATGCATAGTTGAATCAATTAGGCATATAGCTTTTTGAACAGTTATTGAAATAAGGGAAGAAAAGGTGAATTAATGGGGTGCCAGAAAAAAAAAACAAAAACTAAAAACAAGCCGGTTTTGCAAGGCTGAAGCCAAAATTCTATACCTCTGGAAGGCAGTGGTGTAAAAGACTCAAAATAGTGCACAGCAGCTCTGTAGAAGATCTAAACGAGCCTACAGGAAAACACTTTTGCTGCAGATGACAATCTGTATCACCAGATTTTGAATAAGCAAATGTGAAATAGTGAGACATGAAAGATGGTAAACACAGTGTAGTGAATACTAAAATTTAACAGAGAAATGTGCTCACTGCAATAAAATAAGGTCATACAGCAAAATTGCATAAATAATTTCAGTCAGCCTTAGGAAAGTGATTCAAATTTGTTGCTAGTACAATGTTATATTTTGAAGTCTGTGTTGTCTTCTTACAGAGTTGACAAGCATCAAGCTCTTTCCAGCAAAAATCCCAATCCACCACCCAAACACTGAAAGAAAAACAAGCAAAGGAGAAACAGTTTGGTTTGGCAACTGGTGAGTGCTATACAGACTGTGAGGTAGCATCACTGCATCAGGACTGTAGCATCTAAAATAGCAGTATCGAGTCCCAGGATATGATTTCATGTTTGCCAGATGCAAAATGGAAGTAGAGCTGTGCAAAAGTTATTTACTCAGAAAAAGCTGTGGTGTATCCAACAAGTCTCTCTAAAGTTCAATCAAATCTGGTTATTAGTTTTAGTTTTACATACACACACAAAAATGTGTTTCTTTTACATATTTACATACTACTTGATTTTAAATTCAAAATATTTGTTTTAATTATTTCATTATTGCAGATAAAAAGGACTAAAAATTGGTTGGGGGAGTGGTATTTGATCTGTTTCTTTAAGAAAAAAGAACAATGTTTCTTAACAAGTCCATATAAACATAGTCATTACACTGGTATGCTGATCTGTCCAGCTCTGGCTGCTTCCAGACCTAGGTCTGTGTGTCAAAACTCTCTGAGACAGCAGAAATTCACACTTTATTTCACAAAATTCCAGTCTAACCTGAACCTAAACATGGGATGAACATCTCCATTTTTGACTGGAAAAAATAGACTTTTTCCAGTGGAGGTAGCCCAGTCATAATTGACTCTGCGTGAACTAAAATTGGAAGATGTAAACAAAAATTCATACCTGAAGGACCTAAGAGGCCACTGAGAACAATGAAATACATACTGCAGTAGATTTACTGCAGCTGGATTTTAGTATGGCATTTGATATAAGCATTCTGCCTTACAAACTTAGTTCAAATTGGCTTGGATATGAGCAGAGCTACATCGACAATAAATTGGTTGGAAAAAAAAATAAAAATCTGTAAACAAAGATTAGTGATAAATGTTACCACATGAAGTTGGAAAAACATATAGTGTAGTGATATAGAGATTAATGTTCAGTAGAGCCTTTTAATTTTCATCTATGTTCAGGCAATAGGCAGTAAGTACCTTTTATATATATATACATACATAAGAAATATACATACACACAGAGACAATAGCAGACTGGGAGGTCTTGTAAATTCTAGAGAAGAGAGAGCAATGTTATAAGGGGATGCAAAGTCTGAAAACAGATGGTACATCTTTGGAAATGAGAAGCTCATGTCAAATATTCACTAGTAAGAAATCTAGACTACAAAAGTCCAAAGGCAAAGTAAGTGTAATACTGAATACTACCTTAGAAACAAATTTTCAATGCTGTATACTAGCAAGAAGTGCAACACAATCTGGGAGATGTGCATAATGAGGTGATATACAACACAGCAAAACAGAGAACACTGGCGAAGATGCTCATGGAATATCATATTCGGTTCTGTACTCTTCAGTGTCTAATACTGACAAATTAGTAGTAATTCAGAGATGAGAAAAAAACCTGCTAATGGTAGTAATATCTAGGCCAGAATTCCACTGAAGTCAATGACGGGTGCCTACATACCTTTGAGGATCAGGCCCTCAATCTCATGTAGAAGGATTTGCTTATGAAGAAAGATTAAAAGGTCTAAATATGAACAGCTCGGCTAAGCTCTGACTAAAAGGAGACGTGATAACTGCCTATAAATATTTGAAGGGTATAAACATTAAGAAGGGCGATGAATTATTTAGGTTGGTACAAGGGCTATAACGAGGAGTAATGGGATGAAATTAAGAAAGTGAAAATTTAGGCTGCTCCCTGACAGCGAGGTATATTTCATCTGTGAAATAATTTACACTGAACATCCTGAAAAACTTCTTCAGTGTGAGCTGTATTAACCTGTTACAGTCTCCCAACAGTAATGGTGGAAGTCCCATCTATTGGGGGCTTCTAAAATTAGATGAAGCAAAGTATGTGAAAATGAATAGAGGATTATCTTGCATTGGCAGGAGACTCTCTGGATGGTCTAATAAATCTATTCCCCTACTCCAACTTCTCAGACTTCTGTTAGCTTTTCTACCCAAGAACACCATAGCATTTCTAGCATCATTTTTGTAGCCAGGTAAGAGAGAGAATACGATCTTGGGAAGTGTATACGATCTGCTTGAGAAGGAAGGCAGCCTACTCACCTTAATTACAATTGTTATCCAGCAAGTACAAGGTAGAACTGTAAGTGCCTCAAGAAGAGCACGCCAGCATTTGCAATCAGCATTAGGACAAACAACTGAAAAGGGGAGAGGGGAGAGGGGGAAGTGGGTGTGGTGGTGGATTGAAGCTCTAGCTTCTAGCTAGGAAATGAACTCATAGATCACAGAAATACCATTTAGGAGGCAGTCTCATTCCTTTAAGGTTGTCATGCAAAATTTTGCAGTTTCATCAGTTGGCTTATGTCTGTTCAAACATGACATGTCATGAGTAAAACCCATCTAGTTAGCGCATGACTTCGTGTTTTCACAAAATAATTCAGTGCTGTGGAAAAGTGCACTACCCACAGGAATTTCATTGCAACTGCAGAAAATCAGCTTCAAAGTCTAAATAGAGCTTTCTTTCACATCTGCTAGCAGTGCTCAGCTAGTACTGCAGCTTGCAAAGTTCCCATTTCCACTCTCCCCGTGACAGATTTTCCATCATAGAATCACTATTTGTCAAATCAAACTTTGGAAGGAATTCAAAACTTTAGCTGGAATTCAGCAAATACGCTTTCAGGCAGACGGTAGTTTAATATTAGACTGTTAAAAAACCCAACAAACCAACAAAAAAAAAAAAAGCCAACAGCACAAGAAGGCTGGATATTTCAGGAACATATAGGGGAAGATACGTAAGGTGATTCTGGGCAAAAAGACTGTACTAGGTTTGCATGGCAAGGTTTTGGTAGCTGGAGAGGGCTACATGAGCAGCTTCTGTGAGAAGATGTCAGAAGTTCCCCCACATCTGATAAAGCCAATGTCAGCCAGATCCAAGATGAACCCACTGCTGGCCAAAGCTAAGCCCATCAGTGATGGTGGTAGCAACTTTAGGATAATAAATTTAAGACAATTACTGTGCAACAGCAATTGCAGCAGGAGAGAGAAGTGAGAAAATGTCAGAGGAACAGCTCTGCAGATACCAAGGTCAGTGAAGAAGGAGGGGCAGAAGATGTTCCAGGCACTGGAGCAGGTTCCCCTGGTGCAGACCATGGTGGAGCAGGCTGTTCCCCTGCAGCCCATGGAGGACCCATACCAAAGCAGGGGGATGCCCACAAGGAGGCTGTGATCCCATGGGAAGCCTGTGCTGGAGCAGGCTCCTGGCAGGACCTGTGGCCCCATGGAGAGAGGAGCCCACGAGGAAGCAGGTTTGTTGGCAGGACTTGTGACCCCATGGGAAGCCTGTGTGCTGGAGCAGTCTGTTCCTGAAGAATGCACCCCGTGGAAGGGACACATGCTGGAACAGTTCATGATGAACATTAGCCCATGGGAAGGACTCACATTGAAGAAATTTGTGGAAGACTGTTTCCAGTGGGAACAACCCCAGGCTGGAACACGGAAAGAGGGTGAGAAGTCCTCCCACTGAGGAAGGATTGGAAGAAACACACATGATGAACTGACCACAACCCCCATTCCAAGTCCCCCTGCACCACTCTTGGAGGGTGAAGAGTTAGAGAAACTGGGGATAATGTTAAGCCCAGGAATAAGGGAGAGGTGAGGGGAAGTGTTTTAAGATTTGAGTTTTATTTTTCTCATTATCCTACTCTGATTTGATTGGCAATAAATTAAATTAATAATCCATAAGATGAGTCTGGTTTGCCTGTGATGGTAATTGGTGAGTGATTTCTCCCTGTCCTTACCCTGACTGAGGAGCCTGTCATTATATTTTCTCTCCCCTGTGCAGTTGAGGAGCAGGGATGATAGAGCAGCTTTGGTGGGTAGCTGGTATCCATTCAGGGTCAACCCACCACAAAGAGATGAGATGAATATTTATCTCATATCAACTCAAACACTTAGGTTAGCTCTCTGGCATACAAAAAGTGATACCTGACTCCCAGTTTTAAACTCTGTTTATTTTTGTGTGAACTCATTTTTAACCACTTCTCTAAATGCATCATTTTCAAGACAACAAAGAAATTTTAAAAACTGGCTTGAATTTCTAGCAACTAAAATGGTCACAGATGAGTTTTTACCATATTGGAGATAAGCAGCAGACCTCAAATGATCCAAATCCCATGCTAGAACATTGCTAACTCAGACACCTACTAAGTCACAAATGTGCCTTTCCCTATCAAACCAAGTGCTGACCAGGCTAAATACTTTCCATTTTATGATACCTGAAAACACAAGACAGCAGTGTTACGGTTAAGGACAATACCCAGTGCTCCAATCTCATTAATCCTGTCTGGACAACTAGCAGCATTTTGCCTTTCAACTGTACTCTAGGCCAGGTAACCAAAGTTTTTGTACTTTCACTCTTATTCTAAAGAGCCTGTGGAGCAAAGCTGTTTATTGAATGCAGGTTTTTCTTTCATAGAATTGTAAGTAAGCATGTTGAGGGAGACACAGCTTAGGGAAATATATATTACAGAAAGAAGAGCAAGCCAACCTAGTGAATTTTCTCCTTATTACAGGTGCAGTTAGGATAATTTTTGTTCATACTGCAGTAGTAACTTGTATGTAGTGCCCCGACACAGTTTTTGTAATCAGCTACATGTGCATTTAAATACTGGAATCATCTGCACTTGTATGAACAAAGCATACCCCCAATTCATATTTATGCAGTTCTAGAGAAGTCAATGAGCCAAATTCCACTCTTAGTTGGACCACCATTAATCCTGGGGACTTAACTGGTCTCAGTGGCTTTGCTCCAGAGTGGAATATGCCTTAGCATAACTTCATAGCATATAAATCAGAATGGGACATGTCTCCTGCAGTAAAGAGTGAAACAGAATCTTCAGATGAATTCTATGACACTTTTGCAGGTTTACTTTCTGACTGCAAAATTTGAGAGATCACGAACAACAATCAGCAGATTTTCTTTATTTTTAACCTGCACTTCTTATTAAAAACCTTACAAACAAACTGATCACCATCACCTTGAAGGCCAAGAGAAGAACAGTTGATACTTTATTCTAAGCGTAAGTTACAGAAAGTAAGGCTGAAAGGGACCACAATACACCAGCCAGTTCACCCCTGCTCCAAGGCAGAGTTCTACTGTATACCAGTCAGGGCTGGCAGACCTCTAACACAAGCTAAGAAACATCTGATAATTGAAATTATACAACCTTGTTATATGAAATCCATTTCAATGTTTAACTCTCCTTCCTTCTAGAACTCAGTTAAACCCAAATCCACAAGAGGATTCTATATATAGAAGTTAGATTAAAGTGGGATTTACAAGTCCAGAACTGAGATCCTCAGACCACCTGCCTAGCTGTCACCAACTTTTGAGGTATCTCCCATTTTGACATCAAAGTTCCCAAGACAACCAAGAATTGCATTTGTTCATACAGAAGAGGATTCCACTTTTGACAAGGCTGAGTGAATCAGCATCTGGTTTGTGCTTGCACCATGCTGGAGTCAGTCAACAGGGCAGGCAGATGGAGGATGAAGGTACTCAGTCTAGAGCACATGGTCTTGGCAACATCATCAGATTTATTTTTGCAAACCTACAGCACCAACTGCCACCTCCTTCAAAATGAAATTGATAGAGAAAGAAGAAAGCAGCAGCATGCCACTCAGACACCCCCTTCTCTGTCTACTTCAATCAATAGCTGATGCACTTCAAATCATAGTTTTGGAGAAGTAACTGCAATTTTTTCTTCCAGTTAAAAAAAAAAAACCACTCACCCACCAAGGTAGTGAATCCCAGTGTTGTTCACCTACTTCCACTTAACAGGCTGCACAATAAGAGTAATCAAAGTAATCTAAAACCCACTTCTCATGGTTAACTTTAGAATCACTGATATACAGACCTTTTGAGAGACCATTATAGAAGCTTTGTGAGTCACAAGGGGGCTAGAAATTGCCTTTGGGGCCCCCAGTCTTGGGAAGCATCTCACCTTTGTGACCTGTAACAATGTCCATGGAGCAGGGTGGTGAGTGAAATGAGGAGCACTTTTAGAAAGAGCAGCTCTTCTCTGGACCACAGAATTTGAAGATATTGTCAGTGAATTACAATGACCCAGCATAATTTACAGTCCAGGGAATAAGACTCTCTTAAGAGATTAGGACATGAGTTCAAGATACCAATGCACAGCATGACTCTCAACTTTCCCCTTCCCCACCCATACAGATAAGTGCTCTTGTCTTCAAGTACAAAGCAAAGAAAGAACTCTGAATTCCTTTCAGCCTCCTTGTGTGTGGGTTTATTCTTGGTTTTGTTTCTTGAAAGAAGCGACTTTTGCACAATTATGATTTAATTTTTCTTTTAAAACACATAGGTACTTACTATAAGGACTGATTCTAGACAGTGAATTCCAAAAAGGGTAAGCTCATTGAAAGCAAGATACGGCAACTTCAGTTCTTCTCCCACCTCCCATAACTGCATAAAACAACATTGTCTCCAGTGGATAGCCTCTAGCCAATCCATATTGGCAGGTTTGAGGCAGCTTGGTGATAAATGTCTGATCCCAAGACTAATGCTCAAACCAGCCCAGAGATTAGTGGGTTTTCTCAGTCCCTATTTCTGAGACATCTAGGTTTCCCAATGGTTGCATAGGGAAGCTTGATGCCTCTTAGTAATGTTATACTTTCCCCTGCAGCAGCCAAACACCTAAAACATTGGTGTTACAACATGGAGAGCTGTAGCAGATTTCTGACTCTGTGTATTTGCACAGTCTGTGTGCTTTATTGTAATGAATGTTTCTGAAACAAAACTTGACTGAGAAAAATCCTGGACTAGTTAATTACAAAAAAAAAAAAAATAAAAAAAAAATCAGCAAATTGATTTCAGAACTGAAAGAAAATTGTATTTAAAAAATATATTGCTCCAGCAATTCATTACTTGAGTATCTTTGTGTATAGAGACTAGATATGCCTAGCAGCTCCACTAGTTGTTACTGGGAATGTTTCAACATGGAGCACTGATTTCAGCCATATCAGCTTTAAAGACCTAAGCACCATGTGAGGAATTGGCACTATAAACAGAAAATTCATAACAGGTGCATAATAGGCACTTCTGCAAAATGTTATGGACCTTTATCAAACCCACAGATGACACATTTATAATAACTATATACAGATAACTTCAGGTTTCACAGAGTCCACCATGTGTGCTCTTTTCAAATTCAGCTTCCTAGAAAGTTTTTAGTTTCACCCACAGATAAAACCTTTTTTAGAGGTCATAGTGGTTAACAAAAAACAGTCGTTATCTTAAGTATATTTCTGCTTATTTCAGCCTCTGTAAGTTTTGTCCCAGCATTATTGAGTATCAGATATGAGTAGCTTGCTACAACTAGATATTAAGTTTTAAGTCAAAGCAAAAATGTATTTTCTGTATGACTTTGTGTTAACTATATTATATGACTTTTCTACATCAGTTCATCATTAACCGTGCCAAATCAGTATCTGATCAGTCCACAGAATAAAAAATATGAAAGTAAGCAACCTAAATACTTGGACTCTCCCAAATCCCTACAGCTGCTGTTTTCCAGGAAGGAGACAGCAGTAAAGCCACCCAACACTGGCACCAGCTGTAGGACTTACAGACCTGACACCACTACGGACAAGTGGAAGTGCTTCATCACTGAGAAGAAAACAAAGCTGTGAATGAAACACTGACCCCAAAGCAGAAGTAGTTACAGCAGCCCAGCCTCAGCTCTGCCCTGGCCTCACAGAGAGAATTTACTCAACTCAGTGGTCCCTGCTTAGCCTTCTTTCCTCACCTTTGTAGAAAATAAAAGCAATTGCTAATTACCTGAAAAAGTAAGACACAAGAGCTGAAAAATACCCTTTAAACACAAACTTAAAAGAAGGGGTACCACATCTTGAAGACCTATGTAGCAAATTAGACAATTACACATCTTTCCTGGACAATTGCTCCAGAATTCTGTGGAGTCTAAGTTTACCAGTTAAAAACAAACCAACAAAGAAATGTTCTACCTTCACCATTGGCAAGAAAAATATCCTGGCCTTAAAACAAAGCATTCTTGTTTCCCAGAATTTCTGGCAGGCAAGCTCCAGGACTTCTGCTGCTGTTCAGATGTTTCTCAAGCCTCCAAGAGAAGAGCACTCAGGCTTTTAGCATTTGTCAGGATTTTACCACTTGCTGACAGTGTTTTCCAGAACACCGAAGAGCAAGGAAACTAACAAGGTTCAAACAGGGCTGGCACTGCTGCTGGAGGAAGCTCCCTGATGAGCAGCAGCAGGAGCAAGGAACACCAAGCACGTGTGGGAACAGCAAGAGACATACAAAAATGGGGAGGAGGTAAAACCAGAGCTGACCCCATCACTTCAGGATGTGAGGTGCCAGCTACTTGCAACTAACCTCTCAGCAGCAGATGGTTTGGAAGCAGAAGGATCCAGATTCAGGAGAATACCCTATGTGTATAAACCAATATAGGGAATTTGGGAATTATTTTACCCAGTCAAGCCAGGAGTGTAATGCATAGCATCAAGAAGGTCATCACCATCATAAAGACCTCAGTGGTCTTATTCTTTCCCAGAAGCCTGTAGTAAAAGGAGTGATTTCTCATCTAAACACAGCTTTTGACTAGTGCCAACATCATTATTTCCTAGCAGTTCACAACTATGCAATATGTGGCATGTTTCCAAGACATGCACATGAGTTAAGAGTCACTGGTTTTACAGAGGAAAGGAGAACTTGAGAAAAGTGCAGAAAGGAAGAATATAAAATGTACAAGAGCAAACGTGAGGGAGAGAGAAAAGGGTACAGAAGGGTCAAGTACTGGTGGGTAAGAAGAAATGGGTACGTAAGATAATTATGGCAAAAGTAAGGGAGCAACATTAGGATCAGGAAATCCATAAATGCACTTACTGGAAAAAGAATAAAGAAATTGGAGTCATGCTAAGAAAACTAAAAGACTATAAAAAGTAACTGAGAATGAGGGGCCTAACAAGCTATATTCATTACATTCATCAAATATTAGCTACATTTCACCAGTATTTGTCAAATGTATTTAACAAATACTATTTTCTGCCATAGCTGGCCAAGTAGTCTCCAGTAAACATACTGTTTAACAAATATCAAGGAAATCAATTAAATCATTTATCCAACTACTATTTTTCTAGTTATCTCACCAATTCCAAAAGTAAGCTGCACTGTTGTTAAATTTGTTAACGGGAACGAGTGTTATTTGTGGCAACAAGATTTTACCCCTTTCTAACTCATGCACATATGGATCCTGTCTACAGGAATAAGAACAGGAGGCTGGTAGCACTACAATTAACTACCACACCCAGCAAACACTATATAACCTGTTTTTTCCTTTCTTTATGTTATGCAGGCATAGGTAATATTCCATAACATAGTAGGACTAGTCATTTGCCTAGTAAATGTCAACTTTTAACACACTGATTACCATAATTAAGTTCTTTTGGTGCTAAATTCAAAGTTGCAGTTATCAGCAAGTAATTCACCTTTCATCTGTTTGAATACAAAGGTGCTTTTTCAGATTAGCCTTATCCCTGTTATTGAAAGGGCATGTGATGAGGTAATTTTCACCTCAGTATGTATTTCAATCAATTTTCAGTACAGTTAAAAAGCAACATCTTTTCTCCCTCATACCATGTTTTTCGTCCCCAAATACATTACAAATGAAGTACTATTTCAGAAACTGAAAAGATATATTAAAATAAAGTTCAGATACAAAGTAAACTATCAAATATTATGAAAAAATCACATTTCATGCTGTACAGGTGACTTTAATTTACACCCCTGGTGTACATGTTGTGCAATACAATCTTTAATAAAACAATTGCATCGGAAGTATCCACGTGATCCTTCAATCAGTGCACAAGCTGGATGGTGCTCTGGGGCTGAATTAGCTATTCAATATTTCTTTTTATCCTCATCATTCAACGTGCAGCCTCACCTTATTTACTGCATAACATCCATACCCTGCTCTGAATACCTAATTATTTATTTCCTCATGGGCTTTTCTGTGGCACTCATCACTACAGTATCTGATGTTTCACAAATATTAATGAATTTATCTTCCAACTCTGTGAGAAAAGCTAATGATACTTTCCTCAATTTGCAGTTGGAGAAAGGGGAACAAAGACCAGGGGAATTGCCTGCAACCACAGAGAAAAGTTGGGAGCTGAGAAGTTTAGAGTTGCAGGTCCCTGAACTCCAAAACCAGCCCTCACACTGCCAGAGTACATCATCTTGTTGACATGCACCATCCAGGGCAGGCACCCATGGCTGCGGCTGGTCCAGGGAACACACTGCCCAGCTATCAACTCCTGCCGCCATTGCCATATCTTTAAGTGCATCACTTTAAAGCATCTGTCTGACTCCAGCTTTCTTGTTTTGTTGTGTTAGATGGAACTACATTCCAAAACTATTGAGAGAGACACAGGAAGAGCAAACTATCACTAAACAGTCATAAATCTCAGGAGCCTTCCATTTGTGATACAGGTTTACCAAAATGTCTGATTCTGGATCTAGGGTCCTCTGTGCCTCCTGCTTCCCGTAATGAAAGTCACTATGCTAATTCTCCACCTGCTGTCTGGCAGAATTAGAAATGGATTTCCATAGCTTCTTCACAACTGCTACCTCCAGGCAAATACAGCTGGAGGCAAGAAGAGAGAAAGTACAGGTACATTTATATGGGGAGCTGAGGAGGTGGGTGGGGAAAGCCTCAATTTACATGTGCAAATTGAGAAGTTACCTTCATGGTTAGTTTTCTCTTTTTTAAATTCAAAAGCTACTGTTAGAAAAAAGAAAAGGAAAAAAAAAAAAAAGAGCAAAGCACTTAAGTATTGCACAAGCTTCCAATATTCAATCCAGTGTCATAGGCCACTTCTATATTTTTAAAGATATTTTTCCCCTCAAAATGCTATTATAAAGTCCTATTGAACATATCTATGTATGCAAAAGCATAGATGTCCATGCACATTGAGCCCTAACTCTGAGCAGTTCAGACGCGTTTTAAATTTTGCAGGACATAAAACGTTTCAAGTTTGTCCAACATAAAACTCTTTTGCCTTCCCTACTTTAGCATCATGAAGGAAAAACAAAGAGAGGTTAACTATTGAGATGAGGTCATTGAAGTTGCAAAAAGCATTTATCTGTCACTCAGTGTTTAATTTTTTGGGGGAGGGATTGGGGAAGGCAAAAAAGCTGGAACATATATTGACTCTGGTGACCTTGCAGCTACCAAGGTGACTTTTCAGAGGACTATTTGTCCAAATGACAAGTAGCGTATTCCTGACCACTGCAAGTGGACCAATGACCAGAGCACCATAAAAGGACTGAAGAGAATATCTTGAATCTTGCACCAAACCTTCCTGCACACTCAGAGACCATACATGCATTTAATAAAGGCAATACATTAAACACAGTAAATGTCACTAGTGAAACAACCCTGACTAGTGAAACAACCCTGACATACCCAAAGCTACAGATTCTTTCTCTAGTAAAAACCTAGGTGATTTCTACACTCTCATGTTTACTGACTCACATAGAGCAGAATGAAATTTTGAGAATTAGTTCCTCTGATAAACAGCTCAGCTTTCCATCAGTCTGACATGAAGTGCAATCTCTGCTCTAAAAAGCCAAAATGCTCAGTGATGGAGAGAGAGGAGGAGGAGGAGATGCATCACCCAGGTAGTGATGGCTAGAGACATTTTTCTAGCAGAGACCCAGACAAGGTATTATGTCTTCACAGGCTATTGAAAACCTTTGCTTTCAGCAACCACAAAGAGGTTTCCACAGTATTTTTCTCTCCTTCAAAGAAACACTGCATGTGCATAACTATGTACTTTCCCTGTATAGGCATGCCCACAAGAAGCACTGCTGGCATTGCTAATGGGTCTCTCTCCCTCTGTGCCTGAACAGACAAATTTTAGCTGCCCTCCCACAGTAACACAAGTGGGAGGGTAACTTGGTAGTTCTCTGAATTGGCACTCAGCACCCCAGGCAGCAGTGCCAAATTATACTCAGAAGTGCACGTGAACTGCGGGAGTCCTGCGGCAGCAGAGCTGGGTTTTAAAACTGGATCAAAACACACGACTGTCAGCACCAAAACTTTCAGCAGGTTCAGCAAGC
>NW_009937732.1:156990-181350 GCF_000696875.1 Nestor notabilis
GCATTTTCTCCATCCCTTTCACCCAAGCACATCCCAGGGCCTGACCTTAGGGTCCTTCAACCCCTTAACTTGCAGCTGCAGGGTTTTTTATAGCAGTGTCAGCAGTGAAGTTTGAGAGACCTAAATCTTTCGTTTCCTTTAGGAATATGTTTTCTACCTAAACAGCTTGGGTAATTAGAGTGCTTTTTTTTCCCCTTAGTGAAGTATTAAATTTCTCTCTTATTTCCTTATTCATCTCCACCTATTAGGTTTAATGTATTTCCAGGTCAGTTATCATATAGCTCTACCACTTTCTATTCCACTTGCTTAGGAAATGCAGCAAATAATACTCTGCCAACTTGGCCATGCTGCTTTATAGCTTGTTGTGGTCATTCATTCTCAGCTGAACAGTGCAAGGTAGGTGCTCTGCTTTAAAGCCTAGAATCACTCACAAAAATTGACTAGACCTTCTAGACTGTCCTTTCAAAACAAGTACTCTGCAGCAGGACTCCATCAGCAGCACTCCATCTACTTCCAGGGAGGCAGACACCCTTCTAAGTCCAGGTCTATTTTTTCTAATTAAGACAAAACAACCTCATCTATGAGACAATACTTTGTTTGAAACATCCACTCCTATTGCCAAATACATAGCTAGTCCCTCACCCATCCACTTCCCCATCCCCACTATCCTTGCTGATGAGCCGCCAGACACGAAGAAGATGCTAGTAGCTCTTGTGTCCCTCCCTGATACCTTGAGGCAAAGCATTCAGTCTTCCTCTCCCTTCCCATCAGAAGCAACCTTCTTTCAAGGTTCCTGCCACCACACACACAAACAAGAAATTTACTTGTTAAACATGTTTTTGTTTGGGGTGGAAAAAACAGTATCAGTTACGGATGACCCAAGCACATCAGCCATCAAATTTCATTATACTGAAATGCCATATCGGCTTGTTAGCTGAGGTTTTATTTTGATTTTTCTCAAATAACAGAAAAAATCTTGCTAGAAATTGCCATGTTAAAATGTTAGAACTTTTTTTCCTTTCAGCAAACAGACAACTATTTCTCTCCTTGGAAAGTTTCTAATTAAAAGTTAGGTTTCTCTCTCTTTCCCTTTCGAAAGTACTATAAATTATAAATAACTAACTAGTCTTTCACCATCTCTAATGCACAAAATCTAATATACTTTCTCCAGTTTTTCCAACTTTGCTGTCAGAGGGACTTTTTATATTTGGGTTGGGAGGGGACAGGCTGCTCAAGAAATCTGATGAAACCCCAAAAATGAAAATGTTGTCTCCCTTGCCTACAGGAAGTACATTACGAAGGCAGCTGCAATGCAATCAAAGTCACTACACAGTATGGGCTCCTTCAAATGACTTTCCCAGTGATATGGTGCAGTTTCTTTGAGCACAAGGTAACATAGTGTTCGTGCTAGCTCAATCGTGGGCCTCTCTGAAGCAGATACTGTCAATCATTTCAGACTGTGTTGAATTGAATGTAACATTTTCAATATGGTGTTTACAGTTTTCCAGTGAAGGTAAAGCTGACATAGCCAATGCATTTTACTGAGTAGTACGTTAGATTCCCCTTGAATTACGCTGTGGATATGAAAGCTACCTATACTCTGGTCATTCAGAGCGTGTTTCTGCATTGTACTAAGAATCCTATCACCAGCAAGTGTAATTAAAGGGCTTATCCCATTATTTTAAAAAGGAAAAGTGGGGAGGGAGGGGAAGAAGAAAAAAGATGAATGAATAGCATCATGAGGGTTTGGATGCTGAAACTACAGCTGCCCCACGAGAAATCTTACCAACACATGCTGGAATGAGGTTGTTGGTTAGAGCAGGCTGTCTCCCAGCCTTATACCATCCGTGTATCAGAGCAAATTAGTATGGGTAGGTAAATGAGCTACAGCCCAACAAGCAGTAATTGGATGTAAATATGTATTGACAGAAATGACCAATCAGAGGGTGCTCAATGAGGAAAAGCTCTTCTAACTGCAGATGGCTCATCCTACATCTCCTCACTGTGCATCACCAAACTGGCAGTCCCATGAAGACAATCTTGCTCAGGGGATTTTGGCACCTCTGCATCTGGCAGCGATCAGAATAACGAGTAGCGCAGGCAGAGAGGCCTTGACAGTTACATTCCCTCTAGTACCTTGAGGCTCGTCAGGACTCCTTGTATCTCTCCATATCCCTACAGATCACTTCCAAACCTTTTTCCTGACACTGCACTGAAAGGAAGCTCCATATTGCCCTTCCTGTCTCTGCTGGGCTCACATTTAAGGCATTCAGCTTTTCCCATATCTTCCATAATGCCTTGATGGGAAGAGACGGGTTTGCACTCTCTTCGCAGGTACCACTACCCATAAGCTCCCTGTCCACGCATCCTCCTTCAGTGTTCTTCACACTCAGACTTGTTAATATTTCCCTATGCACCATAACAGGGGATCCGCACACTCTTTTTAACCAAAGACAAGGGCTTGGAACCCACCATCTGGGGAAAAGGAGATTACTTTTCTCTTTATTTTACATCACTCATTCCCTTCTTCCTCATGATGTCCTCCCCTGCCACCCTGCCTGTCCATGTATCAGGTTCTCCCAACCCACAGCCTCCACACCAAGCCCTCTCCCTTACGTCTCTTGCTTTGAGGAGAAGTTGTTCAAAAAAATACTGACATGTGAAAGAATACTGACTTTGCTGGGCTGGGGGGCTTACACTCAATACATTTTATATGGCACTTAACAATATGTTAATAGTTATTTGTAAAGTAGTTATAACAGTTAAAATACTGCATATTGCCAGCCCTCAGATCCCTGCCAGAGATGGGACCTAAGGCCTTGATTTGGCAAGTATCACTACTTTCATTTAACAGATGTCAAAACTTAAGCTACAACTTGTATGAATTGGAGTGGTTTTTAAGGAGACAGGAAAAAAGAGAAACCAGGGTTTGTTTTTTTTTTTAACAGTTTATCTTTTTTTACTTTCCCTTCAGTTTTGTCCTTTCGGCAGTTTTATCCCTAGATAAGATGTGAACCCTGTCACGGAAGTACTACCATGAGAAAAATCTGAGTTGCATTTCCCACTGTATCTGCTCCTGCTCCACCAGCATCCAGAGACCACACGTTCCCAAATGCTTCAGACACACTCCTTCCTTTGCTTTAGGTAAAATCAGATTATCTCAGCTCCCCAGTCTAAATCTGTTCCAGGCGACTGGTTGGTTTACTTGAAACTGCCCTCAAATTGCCCTGCTATAGCTGGTAACAAAGCCCTCTCACACAATCCCCACTGGGTGATCCTGAAAGACAAAAGCCTTCTGTGGACAGACTCAAAGCTATCTTTCTGGCACTATCCTTTTTCTAAACTAAGCAATGTCTGGGTTTACTTTTGTTTTTAGTGGAAGTAAGTCACCAAGCACCACACACCAACCTTCGGGGTGATCTGATCTTGAATTCACTTTAAAAGTTTTTACTTCTACTCTGTCTGTTCCCCCTTCTCCTCTTCATGACAAAGATTTTTAGGGGGATGATGGCACAATTTTTCTGGCAAAACATCAGTTCCCAACCATGGGAAGCTGCAGCAACCTGACTCCTCTCAAAGACCTGCTGTTTGTACACTTTGCTCTTCTATTCATCCCATTGACTTACCTCTCTTATCTTCAATCTATAATTAGCAGAGATTAAGTGAAGTGTTTTTTAAAAAAAGGAAATAAACAAAAGGTATCAGGGATGAGTTGAAGGGTTAGGGGGAAAAAGAATAAAGAATCTGCACAGTGTCCCTGTTGAGAAGGTCATCCCAAGGAGGAGAAAGAGCAAAATCAATGAATTTTGGCTCAGCAGTGATGGGAGTCAATCCATCAGACAAACTGATGGCAGTCAGTCAGGCTCTCACAGACACCACCTGTCCCTGCCAGCAAAATGTCACATTTCTGAATTCATTTCCATAGCAAGATAGCACTCCCCCCCGGGGCAGCATTTAACAGTTTCACAGCTGTGAGAGCAACCTACTGAGCAGTGAAAGAAGCAGCAGCTTTTCTTCTCTGCCAGCTGAGGCAACCAGTATTTCAAAGGAATGGTGGTATGGACCACATCCAGTTTCATGTTTTTTTGAGCATTTGCTTTCTTTCAGCTAGGGTCCCTAAATCAAGATTCACTACAGGAGCACCCTAATTTCCTATTTCTGTGTCATTAACTGGAGCAAAACATTGCACTTGCAAAATCAGATACATCCCAGGAGACATACATCTGGCTGAATGGTGTGCTTATACCCAGTGATGGAATCACTCCAAAATTCAGGACCATACTACAAGGACATGTGCTTTAGAAGTGCATGGTTCACCATTAAACCTAATGTTAAACCTGCAGACTCTTAATTTTTCACATATATAGACAGATAGTTATAACAAAACTCTACCTTATCTCATTCAGTGTCCTTATTTCAGAAATTCATACAAAGACATACAGACAACTCACAGTTTTGCAAACATTTTAATGCTTTGATAAAAAGTCTTTGATGACAAATATTGCTAACTGCCTTCACAGAAGTAGATACGCAAACTAATCGCCACACTGTTTATAGTGTGAGAGAGTACTTAGCAGATTCTTCATCTTTGAACTTAAATTGTTAATCCTATAATATACTTACATGTTGTTTCAGGGGGGTTTTGTTTTGGTTGCCTTTTTTTAAATCTTCTTCAAGATTAATATATATTAATTTGGAATTCACAGTCAGTATCTGTATAAACCCAGTTGGTAGAATAAGGTACTTCGTCTTAATTATAACACCGTGATACAGAGCACTTAAATATCCATATAATTTTATATTGTTGCCCTGAAGGCCCTTATTTGAAGTCAACCTTTTCTTTTCTTTTCCTATTTTTTAAGCAAGACTTAATTTGTAAGTGTTAAGAAAGTAGGGAAAATCACTTTACCCTAGTTCCTTTATATTTTTGATCCTACCTTTATTCTCACTTTTGAAGATTAATATAAATGAGTATAGAAAAGTGTCTCTCTAGTTAATTATGCTTCAGGGAACTTTATTCTCTCCTCCCTCCCCCAAATTCTATTTTAAGGCCCACTCTCATTCTCTTGTTCATTATGAAACATTAGGAAACAGCCAACTGTATCATATAGCAGCCGATTCTTCCTTTCATGCATGTCCCCATCTCACCCTCTTTGCATTGTATAACTCAAAGACAATTCAAGTTGAAACAGGTCCCTTTGAAAACAAAACTCAGGGGTACCTTTTTTTTTTTTTCGCCTTTAATGCCAGGTAAAATTATAACATGCTACCCACTACCTTTACCTTCTCACATAGCAAAAGGAGAAAACAACTCACATCTCCGGTGACAGTTTTACCTGTGATTCTCCTCCCTCATAACCTCAGTCCAGAAATTATTTATTCTACAGCAAGAGTCCAGCCTGACACAAATAGCAGAGCCAAGCTCCAGTTTTCAAATGCACCCTTGGCCTCACATTTTATACACAGATTCTTGAGGGAGTCCCTGATCAGACAGTATCTGCAGTTCCAAGCTTTTAAAAGTATACACCTCCTTCTTCTTCTAGCACCTTCACAATCTTTGTATGGTTGCACTCCTCAATCTTTGACAATAACACAGGTTTGGACAGGAAGAAGCCCCCATCTTAGCAGAAAGTACTTCTGTCACTATGTGAGAACAAATGCTCACAAGGTCAAAAGCAAAGAAACCTTAAAAATATTAAAATACCATTATATGATTCCTACAATATCATAGTAGAGCAAAGAAGTTTCTATCACAACTCCACTGAAGAACACAGCTGAAGACAGACAGGGAGGCAGTTGTTTCTGGCCGTTGCTTCCTCATGTTGGAATACTTCAGGCCAGTTAATACTGTGGTCAGAAATCTCATTAGTAAAGAGAGAAGCAGTGACAAGTTCACGATCTTTCTATAGCACAAAGCCACAAAACAGTGCTGATGGCACAACCAGTGGATCAGCATGACATGTCATAGAGGCAGAAATAGGCAGCAGCAATGGGAATAACTTTAGCCTTAGAAAATTCATGGATTTTCCATGGAAACATTGGGAAAGGTTCATGGATTTCATTGTATTTCATTATTTTAATTTGCAAAATGCATTTATGGTTTTGAGGTTTTTTTCACTGTGACTTCTCTGTATTTTACCTTATTTTACCTCTAAAAAAAAAAAAAAAAAAAAAAAAGAAGCATCAGAACACTGATAATCTAAAATCTAACATTTTAATATATTTTTTTTTTTGGTAAACACATCATTCTTTCATTCTTTGTGTATAAGTATAAAAATATTGGTTAGGCCATTGGCCGGGTGTGTCAGGAGTAAGGATTTGCTCTAGGTAATAGCTAATACTCTTAATACAGTAATAGAACTGTTTTCTCTGAGCACTAAGCCAGCAGTACAAAGCTATCTCCAGAGTCATGAGCACATCCTGTCCATTTCTCCACTACAGGCTTTTTGCCTGCAAGCTCTTTGTGCTTTTTCCACACTTGTTTAAAATTATTGTGGAAATACAAAGAAATCACATACACACACATTTCTGTGCTGGAACTCACAGTCTTCTGTTGGCTTATAATAAAGTGGCATTTCTCTGTAATACTGGATGACATGAAAGACAGAAGGGCAATTTACTAAAACAAATAGTCCAGCAATTGATCTGTAGCAGCTGTTATACTCCTAAGCCAGGACGAGCCTCAGTGAGTTATCAGCCCATCAACCACTGCAGACCGAAGCCACTGCTTCCATCTGCAACACAGATCTGTCAAGGTAGGACACAAGTCTTGCTAAGTCAGTGACAAAGCTCCCAGTGGCCTCCTTACAGGAGCCAAACCAGAAGCCTCAAAGAGTCAAAGCTGAAAAACAGACAGGGACTCCCAAGTTCTTGGGGCATAAAAAGAGGAAAGGTGGACACTACCAGAGGGAGGATATTGGACATTAGTTATATTTCCAAAGTCAAACCCTCTTAATCTTGGGTTCCAGTTGTAGCATCAACCAAAGGCAAGGCACTCTGCACAGTGAGGGTTTCTAGCTGCAATTTCACAGCATTTGCATTGAAAGAAAGAACATATATTTTAAAGGAAGAAATTGTCCATTTTGAAAATCTCAAGACCAGTGGGTTTTCCTTCCTAAAATACTGACTACACTGTTTAGGTCGATTTTGCTAGAAAGGTTAGAAAGGTTTTGCTTGGTTGGTTTTTAATCAGCATAACTAGATCTCTATTTCTTAAAAAAATTCACCCACCCAGTAAAGACCTTTATATTTAAAATAAAATTCTTCAGAAAATTAATATTTTTGAATACCTATAGTAGAATTTAGCTTTCTTAGAAGGTAGTTTAGCACTTCCTTTTTTTCTTTAAAGGGTTGTTAAGATTTAAGATCATTAACATTCCAAATGACTATTTTAAAGTAGTATTAGCCTGCCTTATGTGGTAGAATTAAGGGGAGGTCTATTAAAACTAAGGTTTGCCTTATTTCCTTTAACTCTCTAAGGTGAAATCAAGTACCAAGAAACGGAAGGTACTTGTATCAGGCTGCTTCAGTGAAGCAAGGAAAAGGGGAGTAAGGAAGAAGCTTTAAAACTTTCTAGACTCCTATGCATTTCTTAAACTTAGTCAGCTCTGTAGAAGGAATTCCCTTTTATTTTTCTTCCTACCGGTGATAGCTATGAGTACATGCCTACTGCAAGCCAGCAATTTTGTCTCTTGCCTATCACCATTTTCAGAGATTTATTCAATGCTACCTTGGCCTACCTGTTGCCCATGTAAAGAGGCAACAGCTAGTTACAATGAGTTATAATTTTAATTGAGCCGAAGAAATGAAAATGCTTAGACAGCATAGAACTCTGCTACTATATTCTTTCAACTAACCATTCCTTTGCTATCCTAAATCTCTGCAAAGTAAACAAGCAAGTGACTGTATTTACCTGTTGGATTCCAACCCCAAATAATTTAGAAGCTGTACAAACTACACTAAGAGAGAGTTAAATCCTGGAGTGATTAAAAAATAATTTGCAACTCAGTGTGTGTTGAAGAAGTACTCTCTCATTCTTCTGAGGATTTTAGAGTAGGACTTCAGCCACTAAGATTAGAATCTTGCCCATGTGAATTACACAGGGCCACTTACAGCCAAAGGGAAAATCTAGGTGCCTTGAGATATCAAGACATTTATCCCCAGTAAAAGTATCCAAGATGGATCTCACAAATTACTCTCTGGAAACACTCCTTCCTCCTGTTGTTTACAGTAGAGATCTTCCAGCCAAGACATCATTCTTAAGTCATCTAAAAGGCCATAGCTGGGTATGGGACTCATGGAAGCTATCTACTTTCTACTGGTCTAAATAATACATCCTTCATTCTTCTGAAATATATAATATTGTTCAACTAAAGAATGGTATTCTATTACAAACTTAATAAATGCTTTAATAGAGCAGTTACCTGCCATATTTTATAGACGTCCTTAAGCAAGCCAATAGTAAATGTCTACTGCTCAGCTCTGGGCCTCTTTCTTGGATTACAAAGCTAGGATTGTTTTACTGCACTAAGAGTCATGGTTTAGAAAGTTAAGAAGCCAAGATCAGTATGAAAGTTTTTCCTCTAATGACTAAAAAATATAATGCAGTTAAAACAAAAAAGCCACCAGTCTTTATACTTCTGATATTCTGCTAGATATGTGTCTTTATTCATTTCAAAGAAAGACATATCTTCCTGTATGTGTCAGAAAAGACATAAGATTATTTTTTCCTTTGCGTCCTTCCTTTCTCAAGTAAATCCTCAATTTACAGCTTATCCTCATGGAAGTGGGAGTGAGAAGCACAGCTGAGCATAGCAAAGAGTTTAATCAGGAAACTAGAGAAATCAGTTTCTGGATGGATATGGTTTCTATATGTTTATAAAACCATGCTCCCAGAAGGAGCAGGTTTATATATCACACATGGGGACACCATTACTATCACAAAGGGTACATGGGGAAATTCTCATGCTAGAATAGGACCACCATTGCTTCCCAGAAGTCATCATCAAGAACTTTAGGAAATGTTGAAATGAGCTCTGTCAGGTCCTGTTTCAGCACAGCATTAGAATACATTAACATCAGCTTTATTTGGGCTTCTAGACCAGTATCAGGCTCTACTACAAATATCTGAAGTGATGTGGAATGAGAGCACCTTGCTTCTTTGTGACACATGCTTTGAACCGCTTGTTAGCTTCTTTAAATCTCCTCCAGAACTTAGCAAACAGCATCGGGATAGAGAAGCTGCCAAAGCCAGCATGAGAGCTCAAGGTGATTTAGCCAATGTGGATAAATTGATCTGGAAACAGAGACTGTCATTCAGTCAAAACAAGTGTTACCCAAAGGAGTATATGAGATGGAGAATGACTGTCTAAGTGCAATAGCTCTCTAGAAGGGGATCTGCGGATTACAGCATGACATAAGGTGCACCAGGCATTCATTCTGTTCCAGAAAAAAAAAAGAATGCATTCAGCTGGACTTGTAAGCAGAAATATGGCCTGAAAACCAGAAAACTATCCTTTTGCTCAGTTCTAAAAAGACTTATTTTCTGTATTTGGGTATCATATTTCAAGAAGGTGAAGACAGTTCACATGAGAAGCAAAAGGGATCAGCAAGCTGCAAAGCCTGCTCTCTAAGGAATGTCCACAAGAACTGGAGCTGTCCAGCATAAGGAAAAGAGGGCTGAAATGCAATTGCTTTCATGTAGGTTAAAGATCGCTGCAAACAAGAAGAAAACCAATGATTTTCCAATTTCTATTGTCAATGAACAATAATAGTTTTGCAAACCTGAATCTCTCTTGCTGTCAAATTCAGGACAATCTTTCCAAGCAGTAGGGAGAGGAAAACATTGAAGGAGGTTTTCTGGGGACACTGGGAGAACCACCACGGGAAGGGTTTTAGACCACAGGCCTGACAAGCAAACATCATTAAAGAAGACTGAGGCACAGCTGATCTGCCTCAGGGGCAGAAGCATGAACTAGGAAATTTTTCAAGGTCTTTTTAAGGTTGTCACTTTCTAAATACAAAGCACATGGACACATAATGAGTAGGAACAGCTACAATACAGCAATTACTTTGCTAAGGCTGGTACCAGATCAACATCACCCATAGTTTGCAGCAAGCTGTTTAAAGCCCAGGTAAAAAAAAATTAAATGTTGTCAAAGCTCCTGCCTCTGGTCCCAGCTTCCCTGGGCTAGGCCATGTATTGGGCCATGGCTAAGTTCAGGGCAGAGAGATGCTAGAAATGATTTGCAGTGGGGTCACACAGACCTATATTTTCTAATCTTGGAGAAGCCTGTACATAAGATAATTCATACCCCTCTAGGCACACCGTGTGTATAAATCAGGCATAGAACACTTAACATTACAAGCACCAAACAGTAACTAATCCAGGCTCTTCTGTTTTTCTAAAACAATCTTCTAATCCCGAGGAATGCAAAGGAACAAGCATGCTGGAGCTCAACAAATGAATAGGATCAAGCTTTTAAACAGTAAGTGGCATGGAAGGATTTCTTTGCCACTGATGCAGATCCCTAGTGGGCAGTCTGCTGCCGCTATGAAAAGAATAAGCAACAAATATGAATTGGCTATGGAGTGCTGACAATTTACTAGGACGTTTCTTGGTTTTCCTTTAGCAGCATACATGGATTTGGAATCAATGCTAAAACAAGGAGCTCCTCAGGACAGAGGAAAACAGAAGTGTCTCAGAAACAAGGCTCACAGCATAATGTGGAAAATCTTATCTGGGCTGTTTTGTTATGTTTCAGGAGAGCACATACTGTACTGAATTTTCTACTTTTTGGGAAAACACTGGGGTCAGCACACTTTCTGAATCGTGGGATTCCCCCCCTCTCAGGTCAGTATGGTTTTGTATTTCATATGGGTCTGCAGTACTCTGAAAAACAAGCAGTTGACTCTGTCACACTTATCAAACACAAAGGGCAGACATAAGGATCAGTGGCCAGTAGGCAATGGTTAATAGCCACGGTCTCCAGCAAGATGGTCAGCAAACTGCAAGGTGAATGGCTTCACCACAAACAGCACAGCCATTCCCCTAGGTCTTTCTCCCTCCATTTCTCTTACGTGAGAAAGTAACACCTTGATGACAAGAGAGAGAATAGGATTTTCCGGATATTCCACATAGGGGGTGAAAGTGAAGACATTAATTTAGCACATGGACAAAACTTACTTATGAAGATTTACAGAATATCTCTGTTGAAGATTTTTAATGGTCAAAATCTGGTATCATTGATGGAACAATGTGTCAAGTCAGATGGTTAAAGAACAGCAACAGCAAAAACAAGCAAACTAAATGGCCGTCTTAAGTACATCTAGTGCTATCCAACCTCCATTTTCAATCAGGAGCAAGAAGTCCAGCTCACGTTACAACCATCTCTGCTCTTATACAGAGTGGAGAAGAGAAAACACTAGGTCATGAGCCCAGGACTGTGTCCTGGGGGCTCTGCAAGAAGAAAGTTGTTCATGGCATTTATCTGATGGTCCACATTTAATATTTATCATTTTTTTATTGAAGAAATGAATTCTCATTAATATTTTTAATGTTTTTTTAGTGGGTGTTAATAAAGAGTGGAAGGTTCTTCAGGGTCTGTACTCTTCTGTCACACTGTAAGTAATACTACGTGGTGTGATAAACAGTATCATGTTAAGGGGTTTTAGGTTTTAGCTGGGAAGATCATCATGGAATAAAAACTTCCTTCTCTGTGTGCAACATGGAAAAAAAACAAGTAAATTTATTAGTAACACACACAAAAATAAGGAACTTTATGTAAGAAGTAGTAAAAGTCATCTTGTAGTCCAGACAAAATGTCCCATAAAAACATTATTACAACTACTATCTATTCTCAAAAACAAAAAAACTCCAACCAACCAACCAACAAAACAAAACAAAACAACACTAAACAAACAAACAAAAAAAAAACCACCTAGAAAGCCACAAAAAAAGCCCCCATACTTATAGAGGAAGAATTGATGTTGGATGCACAGTTTACAGTTTCTAGGCAATATATAACAACTCATCCAATAAAGGGACAGTCAAGCCAATTACCTATCTTTTCCCAAGTATCAGCTGCTTTAAGAAGAAATCACTCCTTTTCCTGCAGAGAGCTACTTTTCAAAACAACTGTTCTACACAAAAAGGTCAGCAAACAAACTTGTTAAAGCTATTCTGATCACCCAATACTAAATAATACTTCATCACCCACTGCAATTCCAGATGATCTTAATTTTATGTGCCCTTGATTTATTCTCTAATGAAAATATTATTTTGTCTCCTTGTTTAATATTGTAATGAAAATATAATACTCAACATATAAGCTTAGAATTTTAAAAATATTGTTTATTAAATGTATAAATAAGGGAATAGTCACTGAGGGTACATTATTTATGCCAGAGTTATTTGGTGCTCTCAGTTTGTCATTGCTGAAAAATAGCAAACTTAAAGAAAACACAAAACAATTGAGCCAGCCCTGTAACACCATTGGGTTAGGGCTGTATATATTGCTTGTTTGCGTTTCAGCTGTACTGGGTCTGAATTAACATGTCTTTTCTGAGCCACTAATGACATATTTTTGAAATTAACAGCAATACACCACATGAATCTAGCGTCCTAGTTACTGAAACAACTTAACAAAGTATGGTAATGCATCAAGCCTATACAGAAAACAAACAAGCTAGAGAAAGAGTTCCCTACAAGACAGAGTTCATGTAGGGTAACAGTCCTAGAGCTCCAGTCTACTAGCATACTAAAAGCTTAGGTAGGAAAGGGACATTTTTTTAGCTTTACCTAGGAACTACTGCAACTTGTGAAGGTCAGAGAACTTATACAAGACCAGATCCCACCACTGCAGAATGAGATTTCGTTCCCTGAACGGGAACAGTGAGCAGGAGACTTGGGATATGATATTTGACCCAAACAAAGCATAATATTTATTGACTGGAAATAACCTAGGTGATCTGCAAGTATAAAAAATATGGAATTCTAAAAATAAGATCTGCTTCAATTTCAGTCCTTTCACAAATAAAGATCTGCTGGTGATAGTGATGACATTACAGCACAAACGACTTTTGAGAACACAGCTTAATGTTAGAAAAGGCACAGAGATGATAAAGATCATATATCACACAGACACTGCTGTTATCACCAAAGCACCATAGATGACTGGTGCTAGGATGAAGCCATTCATTATAACTAGTATTAGAGCGCAGTTGAAAGTCTCCCCACCTAAGATAAGAACTGAGACAATTTCAGCAGCTAAAAGTAATTTTGATCAGCCATTATGTTCTCAAATTAGCAGTTTGTTTCCTCTGGTTTGTTTTTCACACAACCCAGTTCTGAAGTGATGCTTTATCATATTTGTCTCCATCTATATTCAGATATGGCAACCTACAAGCCTTACACACTAATGCAGGAAAACATTTATTTAGCTGCAGCAAGTGCCATCCTCTTCTGTTCATTTTAGGAACTTGTGAAATGCACTAGGTATGGAGCGTACAGGAAATATGACAAAAGCATTGCTGGGCCAACTTCTCAGAGAGTTCTGACAGAATGCCAGAGGTACTCCACACCTAAACTTGCAAGAGTTGTGAGGTTATAGAAATCTATGTGGTTGTGTCCTTTACTGCAGTCCTAAAGATTAAAAAAAAAAATATATATATATATAAATCATTAAAAAAAACACCCCAAACTTATTCTTATGTGATTCTTACGGTAACATCTGGTTTTGAACAGAAAAAAAAAAAAAGTCAGAAAAAGGGTTGCTCATGTACACTTCCATAAAAATAAATAGCGGACTACAGCAGCCAAAACCTTCACTGCTTCCCTGTCACATTAAAGACCTACGATTTTTGGAGGCAGATTGGGGTCCACAGGAGTGTCAGAAAGGCTTCAACCATTGGCAGCAACAAGAAAACCCAACACATGAAAGAAAACAACACAGCATGTCTAGGCAAAAATTTCTGAGAAAAAGAAACTGTATCCCACCAAACTGCAGCACAGTTGATGGGCTAAATTCCCCCGAGCACATCTCTTTTCCTTTCTGGCCAGTCTGGTTCCTGACTATCCAGAATGCAGGACACTAGCTGCCATACCCATGGCCAAGGACACATCAGCTAGTTGTCACAACGCTTTAGCTTCTCCTTTTTCTTTGAAATTACAATCTTGTCTCTCTCAGTGCAATAAGCAGCAAATGAAAGTGTTGGACTAATCTCCTTACAATAGGCAGCAAACAAGAGCCTGGGTTAATACAATACTTGAAGACACAAATGTTGGATAGAACAAACTTTTTTTAAAAAAGTGAAATATGTAGGGAAGAATAATCTGAAACAACTATTAGAAACAACGAAGTCTTTATTTGAGGAGCTACTATTACAGAATCTTCAATGTAAGAAGCCTAACTTGTCTTGTGAAGAATGGAGAACAGACAGCTGAAGGAAAATATCACAGAGGCATTCTTCAGTAATTATGTTCCCTTTTATCAAAGGTTTAAAAGACCAGAGTAGACATTTTAAAGTTGAGGCACTGATGTACGGAATGTGGCATGGCCAGCATATTAAGATGATGACTACAGTCTACTCTGTAAATATGCTAATGGAGAGAGCACCAATTATAGATATTTGTTCACTCTTTGAAGTCATAAGAAAGACAAAGGTAAAGAAATCATGCAAATATGAATCCTGTTAGAAATATAAACCACTAATAATGGCACAGTATGACATTTTTTCAGTACTCTAGTAACATTACAAGACAAGTGACTTTGCTAGAAGCAGTATGCTTTTCATTGGTTTCCTTGATATTTTTTCTCTATATTCAGATATGCATAACTAAAGACAATTATGAACATTACATATATTTAAATAAATGAATTTATGGACTATTCAAACCCCTGACTGAGAACTAAAGGCATTTGCTGATAATAAAAGTCATCTGGCAGTAGTCAAAAAATTCCACTAACACTTTTCTGGGAAACAGTGGCAGGACTTTAGTGTTAGTGTAGGCAGGCCTTATTTTTCAGAAATCAGATCTACTAAACATTTCATTTCTTCTGGAAAGCCATCAGCTTGAGTTTGCTAGAAGTAGGTGGAAGAAATTGTTCCACATACTAATGAATTGTTACACATTGACCCTATACGTAAAAACCAGACACTTTTTATTAAAGCCTGTAGTGACAGGACAAGGGACAAGAGTTTTAAACTGAAAGAAGGCAGATTTAGGTTGGACGTAAGGAAGAAATTCTTTTACGCTGTGAGGATGGTGAGACAGTGGAATGGGCTGTCCAGAGAAATTGTGAGTGCCCATGGCTGGAAGTATTGGGGCTTTGAGCAACCTGAACTATTGAAAGATGTCTCTGGCAGTGATGGGGGCTTGGACTATAACTTTAAAGGTCTCTTCCAAACCAAACCTTTCTATGATGCTATAATAATTACTTCTGAGGCTACTCATAGTTTTAACACGCTAATATCATTGTGGGTTGTACATTACTTTAAGTCTTAAATGGAAACATTTATACACAAAACAAAATTCTGAAAGATAGTAATCATTTGCAATAAAACCATTTAAAAAGCTAAACAACAGGACTTGCATTTATACACATATTTCAAATTGATCTTTAGGAAACCCATTGCGCCTATTAAAAAGCATCAAATGTTGTTGCCATAGGAGGGATATGCAGTGCTTCTGACCATTTTTAACCAAGTAACCCAGTCTGTGATGTGAGCTGTTCAGAACAGTACACATTCAGAACTGAGCATTCACTTTCTATGTTAAAGACTTTCATTCTTAAAGCCTCACTTATAAGGAGTGGTGATCACTTAAGTGCAGAACTATTAGTGACTATGATGGAAAATCCACTTGCTGCTCATAATTTCTCCTCACAAGATGTTTAAGCCTTAGAAGTCCAGCACAGACCACTTACCATGGCACACTATGTGCCTTGTCTGACACTCAGTCACCCCAAGGAAAGTTATCATTGCAGTGTCCTGATGATTGCAGAGCAGGGTGGGGGTGCAGGAAAGAGAAAACCAATAAAAGCACAAAAATTTCAGCCACAGAACATCTGTCTAACCTGCCCCTCCTCTGTTTAGGGTAAGTCTTTATCTGCCACAAGGACTCAAGAAGAAAAAGATATCCTAACATTTTGTAAGCACCGAAATCAAAGTTTAAGTCAAAGGTCTCTTTGTATTCAAATTTGTGTTCTGAAGATATAGTTGAAACATAGAATGTTTTGGGTTGGAAAGGACCTTAAATATCATCTAGTTCCAAATCCCCTGCCATGGGAAGGGACACCTCCCACTAAATCCAGCTACTCAAAGCCCCATCCAACCTGGCCTTGAACACTACCAGGGATGGAGCATTCACAACTCCTCTGGGCAACCTGTTCCCATGCCTCAGCACTCTCATAGTGAAGAAATAAAGTTAAATCTTGAAATAGAATAATGAAAGCAAGCATTTTAGCTATGAAAATATCTTTCCAGCTTTATAATAGAGGTGCTTGATAACACTGCCATTATAAAATCTACAGTAAAGGTCCCATTCTAAGCGTTACCCTGAAGGCATCTTTCCATCTATAACAGTGAAAAAATCTCTGCTTTCAGTGCACAGACTTAAAGACTTAACTGTGAACAATTTATTTCTAAACTGTTTTTACTGATTGATAAAAGAGTGATCTGTCTCTATTTTTGGAGCTTGCTGCTCACATTCTTATCTGTAGATTAAAAATAACTTTCATTCCAAAAAAAAAAGTATGCATTTTTATATCCCATAAATCCGAGTGTTTGTACTTTTACTTCTTTTTTCCTTGCAGAATTAGGATATTAGAAAGAACTTTCACAATGAAGTTTACTGGGATTTCAAATAAGGAAAAAAAACATGAAATCTATGAAAATGGGCAGTTTATTCCACTTAAAGTAAAGCTACACTTCACAATGTCTTTATTGTTAATGAGCTTTTATGGTTACAGCAAACTAAATTTTATTTAGCACTATTTTTCTGTAGTTTTACAGTACACCAAGGATAGATATTTCATCTATTATTCACTGTTGCTACGCACATTTAGGAGGCTACAAAAACCCCATCTCCTAATGTGTATGCTTATTCAACAAAATCAAACACATTTTGCCTTGTTTTTTTTTTTTTTTTTTATGTGCACTTCTCTTAATGTAAGACTCTGGAAACAGAAAATTCAGGAATCTTTCTTGGTGTATGTAAACCTATTTTGAAAGCTTATTCAAGTCTTTGAAGTTGCAGGCTTGGGCAATCCTCTCAAGTGAACAGGTTTTTTTTGCAGAATCCCCCATATTTCCAGATAAAGGAAATCTGGTTTGGAAACTTGGTATTTTGTCTCTCTCCTATCTGGAAATAAAAAACTATTTGTGGAGAGGAGGAGAAAGATAACTGATCACTTGAGCATTACAAACCTTTCAAGAAGGATTTAGTCTAAAACTTAAGAGTAAGATTTCACATATCCAGAAAAGGACACATATCCCAGATTGCAAAAGGGAGAATTCACATGGATGAGGAAAACGTATCTTGCTGGCACAATGAAAAGGAAATTGATTTTGTAAAGGTGAATCATAGAATCGTTTATGTTGAAAAAGACCTTTAATATCACTGAGCCAGCTCTTGACCTAACATTGCCAAGTCGACCACTTAACCATGTCCCGAAGTCCCCTATCTGTGTCTTTTAAATAACTCAAGGGATGGTGGCTCAACCGCTTCCCTGGGTAGCCTGTTCCAGTGCTTGACAACCTTTTTGGTGAAAATATTTTTCCCAATATCCAATCTAAACCTCCCCTGGCACAGCTTTGGGCCGGTTTCCTCTTGTTCTATTGCTTGTTCCTTGGGAGAAGAGACTGACACCCACCTCACCACAACCTCCTTTCATGTAGTTGTAGAGAGAAATAATGTCTCCTCTGAGCCTCCTTTTCTGTAGTCTAAACAACCCTGGTTTGCTCAGCTGTTCCTCATACAACTTCTGGATGGATTCCTGAAATCCAGCTTTCCTCAAGGGGAAATCTAATCTATATTAGTCAATATAAGTAGTTACACTTTAATAGCCATGCTCATGAACGTACATACCCCTGCATCTTCACTGTCCCCAAAATTTTGCATTATCTCTATTACTTTCACATAATAGAAGGGGTAGAGTGTTTCCGTTGCCAAAACATATGCATTTTCTCTTATTAATTGATAAGAGAGAGAGGAAACCAGACAGACCCTTAAAGGCAGAGCTGCCATCAAATCCATTTCTTATAGTGCCACAATGGTACTTTTATTTCCTTTAGGTTCCTGACTGTTCTGCTTGTGATCCTCTTTCTCACAAAAGATCCAAACAAAACCACATTTAAAATAACAAGGGTTTCACGGAGAGTTTTTATTCAATATAATTGGAGAACTGACCACACACACAAAGATTAAAGTTCAGTGTTATTCACACATTTGAGATTTTGGAGAAGTCCTAGAACCCATTTTTTTTTCCTTTTTTTTTTTTTTTCATTTGTCTTTTCCATTATGTTTTGGACTTTTTTGTTGTCTTGACATTCAAATGTGAAAGATAATGTGCTAATTAGAGAGAGAACAGACATTTAGTTTCACTTTCATTCTTGCAAAGATTATAACAAAAGATTTCCAGTTAGCTTCCTTTCATTTGCCTGCAAGTGGCTTATAACCCAAGAACATAATCTGTTCTTGACTGGCTCTCTCCGTGCTGTATTTTTATTTGGAATGTTCATTTGTACTACAAACGGGGCAATTTCTTTCAATTCACAAAACCATGAGAATGTGCTTTCCATTGTATCATCTGTGCATGAATGATACTTGTGTTTCTCCAGGGAAGTCAATCTGTTATGAAGGACATTGAGTGCTGTGCTTGAGGGTAACATCCTTTGCCTGCAAGACAGTCCAAACAACCTGAGCCAGTCCATGAAATTCATCACACACAAGCAAATAGACAATGAAATGAAGGGCATTCAGCTGAAACCACAGACCAGATGCTTCCATGGTATACTTTCACTACGGTTCACTTAATTCTGTCAAATCCTTTATGATGGCAGGGAGAGAGACATGTGAGTGCATATGTTCCTATGTACTTTTCTTCTTTTTTCCCCAAGGCTGTGACAAGACTTTAATTGGCAGATTCAGGAATCTCCAATCAGCCCTGGAATTTCATATTTTCTGAATCTCAGAAGGCCACCCATTTTTGGAAGGTATCTTGAGCACACCAAATAAACTTTCTAGAGTCAAGACAAGTTTCTAAACAGAGGTCTTACTGGTTTGTCTTCTTTTGTAGATACTGAGAAACGAACTATTGCCATTTACAAGCACTACAATGCTGTAAGCTGAACTATTTTTCAAATACAACCATTACCTAAAAAAAGATATAGGAAAGGTGTAATATGGCCTTTTTTGGGGTTATGTCATTTCATATCAAATATATCCTACTTCTTACACTGTCTCTCCAAAAGACAAAAATTTCTGTAGGAAAGGACATTGTAGCTCCTTACTACTAGAACAACAGTTAATCCACATTCTGAGGAAGCATTCTGTGACCTGTTCAGCAAGTTCCTGGTGCCTTATTATAATTACAGAGTAATTAAAACTACATTGCCTTATAGCAGACTGCTTTGTCTGTAGTGATAATAGTAAGGAAAAAAGAACAGTTTCTCACATTAATATTACCTCATTACTGCACCAATTCTTCCTGTGTAAAGCTGAGAACATTCTGCAAAAACCTTCTTCAGACACCCCCAAAGACATAGCAGAGTCCTCAGAGTTAGAAACTCTGATCCCAGAAACTGGAAACTGTTAACATGAAACCAAACCTTGTAACTGCATAAATCTACTCAGACACCAGAGCACTGGTAAGAAAGCTCCATATTACATGATACTCCTGCTTCTTGCACAACACTATTGTGCTATTTAAATTGATGTGTTTCTACCACAATATATAACCACTTTCCACCCCTGTGGGGAGGCAAAAAGCAAGTAGCAGAGACTTATACTGAATTTAAACCACTGTAGGCAGTGGTTTATAGTTTCAAAGATGTTAAAACCAGAAGAAAACTGTTAAAATTATGTACTCTGGCCACGTTTATATTTAAAACCAATGCAGTCTGTCCATGTACCCCTAAGACCAATAAGCTCTGGCTAAAATCTGTCTTCCAGACAGTTTTGATGTGAAGACAGAGATGGAGAATCCTTTTTCACTCATGGTTATTTGTACCTACAGTCAGTCTCTCTCAATAGCATTTTCTTGTGTGCACACTGATTTTCCTTTTTAAATTTGCTGGCCTTAAACTTTCAGACACTAGTTCTGTCCTTGCCTTTTCCCTCACTAGATTAAATATATTTCAGAAACCATTTTTTCCCCTCTGTATTTATGTACTACACTGCAAATGTTCCTGAGACAATTTTCTGATAAACCAGAGTCTTTCATCTCTCTCTCTCTCCCAGTGTGTTTCTGACTGCTCTCCTGTTCAGTACCAGTTCCATGTTTACTTGCTAGACCACCAATGAAAGTGCTGAACAGGCAGGTCTGGACTAAATACTGGCACTTTCACAGCCTTATTCAAAAAGCATCTACTCAGGGATGTTCCCCCTTCTTGCGGATTTTGATATTTGTCCCTTTATCAGTTCACAAGGCACTTATAAATGCACTTTTGTTGTCCTACATAATTTACTGCATGGTATCAAATCAATTCCCCACTCTCAGCAACAGCAGTCAAATTTCATAAATTCATTTTCATAAGTCTGTTGATGCCTGACAAGACTAGCTCTCCAGCATCTTCTTTGCATCTCTCATTTCTAGAACGAAAGAAACTCCCTCTACACGCATTCCCAACTCTGTATGTCAGCTTACAGAATGTATATTCCAGCATTTCATTCTTCATTAAAGGAAGTCCATTTCAGTTTTTTCATTGCTGAAGTCGGCCTAATCAAGTTATACTTCCTCATGTTACCTAGTTTGATCTTTAAGAACAGCCCGAATGACCTTACTTTTTGCAGACAATTTGGGGTAGAAGCAAAGCCTATTCCAAACACTTCAGTTTTGCTCCATACACAGGAAAAAAAAAAAAAAAAACAAAACACAAAAAAAACCAAGATCTGTTGCAACTTTTTCCACAAATGATGAACCCTTGACTTCAAATTACCAAGATCCATTGACCTAGTGCCTGTCAAGAAGATAGCAGTCAAGCACTACGGAACAGCATGCACCTCTGTCAGTGGAGTACCCAGCACCAAATCCAGCAGCAGAAATAGTAAAACATCTGTGGGATAATAACTACAGAGGGCAGAAACAACTTTCTCACTTAAACAGCAACAACTAGCAGCAGCCTCACCTCTTTAAGCCTCAACTCTCCCACCCTAAGAGAGCAGAGATGAAAAGGAGCCACCACAGGATTTCAGTGGAACATGAAAAACAAGCACGTCACCTGCAGCCCAAGCTTCAATAATTTTATTTATGCATCACTTGCATGCAAACACCCTTTGAGAACACAGGACTACAAGAAGCAGGGAGTGGGCAACAGTAGCTTTCTTTCTGAGCACAGTTGTCAGACTTAAGGTCTGCGGCAGAAGACTTGGGTAAGAGGCTAAGAACAAGAAAGAAGGGGTGCAGAAGTTGGCTTGACATTATAAATAAAAACTCTCTTCAAGACACCATGTGGAGTGCTTAAGGAACAGTAAAGAGATGTCAATACCCTCCTATTCAATTCACTCCTCAGCAGGTATCTGTTCTGTGACTGGGCATCTGTCTATCTGCTAAGTACAAGCCCACTAAAACCAGAGATGCAGTGAAAGCTTTCAGAGCCTGGGTTTAAAAATCTCCAAAAAAAGGAAAAGAAAGGGGAAAGGAAAGAAAGGGGAAAGGAAAGAAAGGGGAAAGGAAAGAAAGGGGAAAGGAAAGAAAGGGGAAAGGAAAGAAAGGGGAAAGGAAAGAAAGGGGAAAGGAAAGAAAGGGGAAAGGAAAGAAAGGGGAAAGGAAAGAAAGGGGAAAGGAAAGAAAGGGGAAAGGAAAGAAAGGGGAAAGGAAAGAAAGGGGAAAGGAAAGAAAGGGGAAAGGAAAGAAAGGGGAAAGGAAAGAAAGGGGAAAGGAAAGAAAGGGGAAAGGAAAGAAAGGGGAAAGGAAAGAAAGGGGAAAGGAAAGAAAGGGGAAAGGAAAGAAAGGGGAAAGGAAAGAAAGGGGAAAGGAAAGAAAGGGGAAAGGAAAGGGGAAAGGAAAGGGGAAAGAAAGGGGAAAGAAAGGGGAAAGAAAGGGGAAAGAAGGAGAAAGAAGGAAAAAAAAGTTCACCCACTCAAGCTGTCTTGTATTGAAGGGAAAGATATATTCCTGTCAGAAGGGTTGCATCTGAGAGGAAAGAATAGCATATGCTAAACATATAACTCTTCAGAAGCATTTAATGGCTTTAGTGGAAAACATTACCCTACAGTTAGAATAATTACACTTCAATAAGACAGAACAGGCAAAGACTCTTTCTTACAAACTAGATAGACAGCCCAGCAGCCAGATACCTCAAAATAAACTGAAAACTGATTTCAGTTTCTTTAAGAGAATGTTGCTGTTTCAGAGATTTTTGTCTCCTTATCGTCAGCAATATTTAGTTTGCCTCTTCCTTTGCCAAATTTAATTTCATTTTAGTTCTTGGACCACCCCAAACAACACTTCTGCTTCTGCTTGGTGTGGACACCCTCCAGATATCTGTAGATGTTTGTTGCCCTAACCCTGCCTGTTAGCCCATGCTTAGTTGAGAAACATCAATTCTCATTTGGATCATCTCTGATGCTTACAATATCTGTTATTATCCAATTCCAACATCCAACTAGCTCTCATTTTAGATAGCTACATGGTGTGCTCCCATCCAGAACACCAAGCACACATAACTGTCTGTATTTCTAAACTCATTGTATCATTGGGAAAAAATTTGCCATAATTGAGTGTAAAACAAACATATCCCACTGAGGGTCTTTAAAGTTTATGGCCCATCCAACCCTGTGTCCTGCACTGTGTAATTTGTGAAATGTTGTGTTAGCAGGACCACAGAAGCCTAGATTTGGCATGGGTAGACACTCCCCCCACCCTCCCAACTAATCTATAATCTACACAGTATTTTAAGTCTCAGACAGATGACTGTGAAATAACGATGCACATACTGATTATCTCTCCAGTCTAATAATCTGATTTGAGTTGGAACCTGCTACAATGATGACATTTCACAAGGAAATGGTCGAATGCCTTCTCTTCAATCTTTCTGTACATCAGAGATCTCAGGAGAGAAACTGCACAAACAGGAAGAGCTACAATCTTATTATATGGAGTTACAGGGAAGGCACTATGTAACACATGCTGTTTTAAAGCCTTTTATGCTTGAGGAATTATTTTTAATGTCCATGGCCAAAGCACAATTTTGCTATAACTAAACTCAATGAAAATTGGTGGGTTTACCATTACCTGATTAGAAAATATGCTAAAGATTATTTTTTCCCCAACAAAATCAAGCTCTTCTCTTTCTTGCTGACTGATGCAGAGGGAGAATTTGGCTGGGCAAAAGTAATGCTTGAAACAAAAGCAAAAATCTGTCTAAGCCTAACCTGCTGTGATATAGAGCAGAACACCTGACTAATGGGCTAAGCACTTCACATATTGTGTGTGCTCTTCTGCTGGTATAAAGGAGAACAGGTTTTGGGCCACAGGCAGAGAAACCCAGATTCAAGCTGAGTTTTCTTAGCTTTTCCTAGAGCTTAGTGCTAAGAAAACCCACAACCCCAAACAAACAAAACCCAAAACCAACACAACCAACACACACACACACACAAAAAACCCAAAACCAACAAAAAACGAAAAAAAAAAGGAAAAAAAACCCAACACAACACCAAACCTAAAAACCACTACTTGTTCTGCCAGAGAAAATGTGGCCAGGAGAAAGAAAGGGATTTTTCTTCACTGTGGTTCTGCACATTGGTGGGATGCTTGAGAGCTGAGCATTAAGGCTAAGGAGCACATGCAGCCTCTAAGAAGTACAGTAAGCAGGATGAGAAGTAGTTGTATTATTTTCAGCAACCCATCTCCTCCTTCCCAGTGAAGTAACTGAAGGCATCATTTTCCCTCTGTCTCCTTCACTCCCACCCTTACCCACCTCAATTGCCTTATAAAGCACTGCCACCTATTGACAATCAGACTGCAAATTATACAGATCGGGAATAACAAGGTGAGGAGGACTGAGGTGTTTGCAGTAAGGTGGCTGAGTCTGACTTCCATCCCACAGTAATTTAAGACCTTCATTGCCCTGAGGTAACAAGTAGCTCAACCCAAGGTCTCTGATGAGTAAACACATTCAGAAATCCCATGGAGTGGG
>NW_009937732.1:181381-214703 GCF_000696875.1 Nestor notabilis
AATCCGGGAAAGAAAAACACTTCTTCCTCTAGCCATTTGTCTTTTTCTCTTCCAATAAAGGTAGCCAGTGGGCCATCAGAGATGACTTTGCCATCTCTCCTCATATCTGGAAGAGGTTTGTGCCCCAGAAGGACAGAATCTTCCCGGACGGTCCCTTGCACAGACAAAAAAAAAATACAGTTCATTAAAGAAGCAAACATAGAATTTTGCAGGGAGATAAGGGAAACCCTTGAAGCAGAAGCCAAGCATACAGCTAAATACCTCAAAAGAAGTATCATTTTAATGCTGCTGCTAATCGAAACAATATTTTATTGTCTGTGTCTGATTTTCCAAGTCAGGTTTTGGGCCCTCCAAACTCTGGCAGTCACCTATGCATGGCAGATGGGGTTAGGATATCTTCAATATTAGCACTGCCTCTGCTAACAGTGTCACAGCTCTGCCCATCTTTCCTTGCTAGATTTAAATAAACACAGGGGAAGACAAGGACAAGACACAGTCCATCCCAGAACCTTGATAGTATTTCCTGGATTTCCTGCTGTCCCATCCCTTCCTCCAGGCCAGCCCCATTGCTGTGAGCTCCTCAAATATAGATGCTTCTGCTGCCTGCGCAAGGCGATGGTGTTAGTGCAGTCAGGCCCACGCATTACAAGTATGTGCAGAATTCTGCAGAAAAATCCACAAAATATGAACACTTTTATAAAGCCACTTGAGATTATACATGCATACACTTCAGTTCAGGGTACAGGCTAATATCAAATAGCAGTTGAATGACAATAACTTAGTTTTAGGTAAGCCTGTACCTAGACACGAATAAAGGTTAGGAGTGTGCTGCCACTCAGTCATGCAAGCACCAGTAGTACTTTTAGCTATGAGGAACCATAGATACACACAGCAATCAAAGGGGCAGAGAAAAGAATATATGGATAACGAATGAGTCAACCCATCTGCTTTAAAATGTGAAGGAACAGAAGCACATGCAGAACATAAGGAATATGGCACATGAGCACTCCTTAAAAATAATGGGAGTATGGATTGCATGCTAAAAAACAACAAAACCAATTAACCCATGAGTGTCCAGATAACATTTTCCTTGCTTGAAGCTTGAGTGAACTGCTGATCTACAAAAAGCCTCTATAGTATATCTGCTCACATGTAGGGGAATGGAAAAAAAAGAAAGGGAAGAAAAAAGAACACATTAACTCTAACATATCATAAGAACTTCAGCATTCAAACTGTCCTAGGGAAAAACATTTCATGAGAAATTGACATTTTTCTTTTAAGACCCTTGCAGAAACAAAGGTGCCTTCTGCATTCTCTTTGTTTCTATACTAAAAGAGATTATAGCTTGTATATAATTTTTCAACAGCAGAACCCTGTCCAAGGAGACTATACACCTAATGCAGCCCAGAAAACTTAATGCTGCCATGACTTTTGACAGACCAACACATCAAAAATTTGACAAGGACTGATTCTTGAACCCAATTAATTTGGACACTTTTGGATGGAAAGCCTCTTAGAAGGAAGCTCGTCAAGCAGAAGCACTTGACAAGTTCCAGTCCCAGACTTAGCAAAATCACTTTGTTCCTCTAGCTTGGTGAATGTCTGCTTGCCAAGCAAACATGTTTTCACTGTTCAATGCCATTTTCTTGATTAACTTGATTCATGTCAGACTACATGGGACATTTTAGAAGTGTTATACTGCAGTGAGCATTAGAGATTAGAAATTAATAGATAGTATTATTATATTATTTCAGTAATAGCATCATGAAGTACTGGCTAGATGTGCCTGCTAGAACAGGGGGGTTCATTTCTGACTATTTCTAAATGTCTCTGGAAGATTTGAACTTCTGGTGTATATTTATCAATAAAAATAAATATATATAGTTTTCCATGCCCTCCACTCCAACTGTCTGAGTGATACTCCCACAGATTTTCTTTCTAATGACACTGCACTTCACATAACAAATCAGAAAAAAACACCCAACCAAAAAAACCCCACAAACAAAACAAGGCAACAAATATTTTTATTTTCTTCACTGCAAAAGTCCATTTCCATTACTTCCCATAAATTATTTCCAAGACACCTACATTTTTTTAAATACATCTAGAAAGATATCAATGGACTTGCACACTCACATCACCTTAGGTACCTTTGAAAAATACCACTCTGTTTTTTTGTCCACCATGGGAATGAACAGAAGTGCTGTCCTGTTGCATACAAGCCTCAGCAGTTAAGCAAGGGCTCCCTTCTGTGTTAATACAGTTCTCTTCTCCCAAAATAATTCAAGGACAGCCACACAAACATGACATCAAACCCTAATAAGAAAAAAAACCAAACAAAACAAAACAAAACCACCAACAAGAAACCAAAAGCAAAAGCAAAACCCCCAAACAAATAAAAGAAAACCAAACAAAACAAGATAAATAAGATTTTCTGGAGGCAGCACTTTTAATGTATTAAGAGAGCTACTTTCCAGCATTAATATGGAAAATTCATCAAGTCTCATAATATACTTGATTAAGCAAGTAGAAAGAAAGCAAGCAAAGGTGTCTGTTAGCCATAGCTTGCAATTTCCTCAACCCAGCTCTCCACTTGTCATTGAAGTTCATTATTGTAAACACAGGTACGCGTATTGTAAAACTCAGTACTAAACCCTTTATTGAAAAGGACAGAGGGATTTGTTTAGGAATCAGGAGCAGATTACTGAAGACATGACAAGTGCCAGTCTAAGCAAAGAGTTTAAGTCAACGCACAGAAAATAATTACATTTCTATTTCACTGAAGCACTTGAGCACATGCCTAAGTGGTGGCATAAAAGCTTTGTTGAATAGAGATGAGCCTTCTTGCATCCTGAGAATGAGGAGCAAACTTAAGTCCTTGTCTGAATCAGCATCTACTTGAACAAATATAACCACCTAGATTTCCTCTTACTGTTTGCACACAGAAAAACTGCAAGGGTAAACACTAAAAACATAGTGAGAGCTGCTAAATCACTCTCACCATGATATTAGGGGGTCTTTTCCCTTTAGAATTAACTTTGTTTCCTCTCCGAGCCCATATTTCTATGTAATGCTCAAGAAATACAGATATGCACTTTAGAGAACTTCTGGGAAGAAAAGTAAGTGCAACAAGATGTTAGTGGAAACTGTCTACAGTGGGGCACTGTACTGAAGATATGGACTGAAATGAGGGAATTATGGCTACACTACCAGTGAAGGACCCATATACAGAAATAAGAGTTCCTCATTTACATGGACCCAGACTAGTTAGCATTAAAAATCAGTGAATTAAAACTGGAATGTTTTTTAAAAAGTCATTAGAGGCAATCAGTAAGAATCAGAAAGGGAAAGAAAAACAGAGCTTGTTCCTTCTTGCCAAGTCTATCGCATCTCTGAAGCAAGAACTCTCAAACTTTTACAGATTTACAATCACCATCTAAGATACCAGCTGGCATCTCATACAGGCCACCACTGCACACTGCATAACCTTCTCCTGCGGCTTAATTATCTGTTGCAAAGAGAAAACCAAGCTGAACCATTAAGCTCAAATAATAGAATATTAGTACTAAAATATTCTTCAGTTTATACTTGTTTTACATTAAAAAAATCTGACTCACTAATATTTCACATCCAATGCATGGTCATTCTACATTAGCCATTACCTGGTCAGATGAAGCATTCCCAAAACAAGATAATGAACCATTGCAACAGATGTAAACATGAACCTACTAATCTAAGTTGCAATGGCTGTAAATATATCCATTTGCCAAACTGAAAAATACCAGAGTCTATTCATCTCAGAGAAGGAAAAAAAATACTTCATAGTTAAGTTAAAATAGTTAAGAACCATTTTAAACAACTATGAGATGTCCCCAAAAGTCACAATCCATCTGTTATGAATTGAAGTTATGTGGACTAAGAAATTCCTCTTTTAGAAAGACAAGAAAAGTCTGTCGATAAATACACACACTCACACAGAGATGACAGCATTATAACAGTGAATACGAATTAAAGGCTAGGAAGACCGGGAATTTTATACAGCAAACAGTAGACATGAAAGTAATTCTCTGACTAAAAATCCAAGGTTTTTAAGCACAGCAAGAACATAAATGGATCTCAGTAAGAGCACATACAGATTACTCACAAGTTATGTACAATAATCTATATATAAAGAAAAGCAGAGGTCTTAAGTATTTTTCTCCTGAATTTTGTGATAGAAAGGTGTAAAGATAACAAAATACTTATGCATCATCTTAAGTTGCAGTTGAAATGTAAATACCAGGCTAACATTTCAGAAATAAAGTCCTCAGGAAAACAAAATAATCCCCCCCTCCCCCACAGCCATAGAAAAAGAGCTGGCTAGGCAGCAGCCTAGACCACTAAAGTAGACTTTCAATAGCTTCTGAAAAGTTCAGCAGTGCAAGAAAATAAGTAATGACAGTACAGTACTTCACAAAGGCAAATGGACTGGCTGGTTTAGCATCAGCAATCAGTAGATCTGGCACCAATCCCGACAAAATAATGCAATGACTAATTTATGGCACAGTTAGGCATTAAAAGAACGCAGTGTAATCAAAGACAATAAATGCGGGCTTATGAAATCTAAGTCTTGCTTTCAAACATGCTTTTGCTTATAGGAGGGTAAACTTGTTAATGTGATAGATTTCCGTAAAGTATTAGATTTGACCTGAAATAATGAATTATAATTATGCAAGATCAGCATGGCACACATTACACAAATTCAAACCTCCCTAATAGACCTTAAATTGTTTTCAATGTGGAGCCTCCATTGAACAGCAGCATTTCTGGAAATGTGTTTTGAGACATAAGCTATTTCCTATATATTAAAACAACAGCTCAGGGGAGGACAGAAACATCCCAGATAATAGCCAGTAAATTTATGGATTATGCACCCCAAAAAAAGGGAGAATGGACAGCAAGCCCGAGACATTTGGATCATCCTGGGAAGTTTTCAAACGTTTCCTTCCCCCCCAAGCATAAGACTATACATCTTCTAAACATACAGACTTCTGAGACAGGTGTTGAGCATAACAACATAACCTCTGTTCCCAGGTTAGTCATCCAGAGCCCTTTGCTGCAGTTCAAGAAATCCAGGTACCTCAGGAAATGTTTTCATGAATCTTGCTGTGAAAGAAAGCACTCCAGCAATCAGCTCTGAAATACAGGAGAAATAGCCAAGTCCTACGGACTGGTGTAATAAGCACCATAGAAGAGTTCAGATCTGGCCTTTTTTAATTTTTTATTTTTTGAGTGTTAAATAAGACTGTTTCAAATATAACCTAAAGAATAACTAAAGGCCTAGAAAACCTGCTTTATAATGGACAATCAAAGGAGCTCAGGATATTTAACTGTCAGAGAGAATACTAAAGTTTGTTTTGACTGTATACCAACATATAAACAGAAGTTTGACAGAAGACAACATTTCAATTTAGCAGACAAAGAAATTATGAGATCCACAGCATTTTGAAGCTTTGTTTGGCTGTGTCCAGAGTAAGATGAGGAATGTATTTAGGGAACAATAAAGATAACTGAACAGTTAGTTTAATTAGCAAGGAAACAAAAAAAATAAAACAACCCAGAGTATTGCACTGATCCTACTGCTACACCTTTTCCTATTGACAGTTCATGCAGCGTGGAAAAAAAAAAAACCAAAACCCACAAACAAACAAAAAGTCAGATTGAGTCTTTGATGCTATTTGGGCACATTTTCACAGTATTCTAGTTGTAGTGCTTGGGTGGGAGCACACAAAATAAAGAAAAAAATTGTCTTAATGCAAAATGCCAGTCAAATAAAGTTTTCCAATACAACGTTTTGTAACACCTCACAAAATAAGCAGCAGATTCAAGCCAAGTTTCATCTAACAGCATCCTTTTATATTTGTACCATCCTGGTATCACTGCCATAAAACAATGAAGTGACAAACTGTTTCACACCCACTGTACTCTGTGCAGTCCAGCATTAACCAAAATACCTCAGTCTACCTGAAGCGTTCAGATGTTCTTGACTGCTTGGTCCTGCTACTGCAGTCTTAGCAAGATGGTTTACTCTTTTGGTAAGTACATGACTAATAATCTCAACTACAACCTTTAGCAACCACAGACATAGCAAATAGCTCTTCCATAATGTATATACTAATATAGCAGCATTGTTCCATATGCTAATATTTTACTGATTTACTATAAAAATCCATAATCAGTAATAATATAAGCAGTATAATAAACAGTAATTTTGGTAGTATCTCAAGTTACTGTAATTGAATAACTACGTTAAATCTACAACTGTAAACTGAGTTGATTTTAAGTCAATTTTCAGTAAAATCAAAGCAAACCATTGATTACTTTGTATAAATCATAACACATTATGAAACATTATTTAAACTGTAAAAGAAAAATCAAATAAAATCTACCAATTAACAAAATTAAATTTACAAAAATTTAAGCATTTGCTTTAACTCCAATTTACATTGTACTCTATAACTTGAGTGTAATGATGAGTCCAGCATATTTGGGCTTTAATGAGGGCCTTGAGTAATGATGAACAGCTGGCCATCTTAAATCAGGATGTCTGCTGAGAGTGGGCAATTTGAAAAACCATAGGCTACCTATTGCCAACATTTCAGAAGCAATGCCAAAAATCTATGAAATTAGGGAGGAAAAAAATGCCTGTGCTAGGATTTAACCCTCTGACTACCCCTGGAGTGGGTGACCACCACATGCATTTAGTCAGCTAGAGAGTGACACAGCACAAGGTTGAAGTTTAACTACCCTTACATGGCTACAGTCACAAAATTTTGGTGAGAGAGATGAAAACCCAAAAGCATTTAATTTCTTTTCCTAGAAAAAGCACTGAAACCTTGTAATAGCTTCACTAGACAGACCACTGAAAATTACCACAAAACAGCAGCTGTCCATAGATTACAGGCATTATCACCTTGTTGCTATCTGTTGAGAAAGTAAACCTCTGCAGCACACTATTTATCAGCACTACATGTTACGACTTGCATTACAGACCTAAGGAATGCATTAGAAGAGCTTAGTAAAGAAAAATGTTTCCACTAAATAATTTACTGGTTACAGAACAGACTTTCTTAATAGCTGGGACAAAGACTAGAACCCAAAATCCAGAAGGATGAAACAATGACAGACTTGTCATATTTATTTTTTTTTTTTAATGTTACCCCTTTTGTATTTTACAATTTTTGTGACCAGTTACTGTAAGATCTGTCACAAATAGACCAAGAACATCCCAAACTATGATTAACTGAGGAGCTGAAGGAGAACATAACCAAGTTACCCTGTACCTGAAAGTTTATCACCTCTCTCTTCTCACCATTTTCTTTCCTAATCCATTACACATCCCATTAGTTTTACTAACATTCGTCTTCCGTCCTGCTTTTATGCTGTCATCTCTTACAATAAATTCAACATTCTTTTACTTAAATCAATACACCATCAGCTGTACACCCGCAGTGATTCAGCCTTGCTCTCTATTTACCCTAATAGCCATTGTCACCTGAGTTCTTGTTGAACACAATGCGTAGGGTTCTAATAGCTTACACAGTATGTCAGAAGGAAACAGTGGCTCCTATCTGAAACCTCCTTGATCAAACACAGACAACTTCATGCATTCTGGCTGCTCATTCAGATAGTAATATACGCACACCAGGACAGCCAAGAGAGAGTAGGTGAAGGGGAAAAAACTTCATGATCTCTGTATGAATTCGCTGTGTGGACTCTGACCATGCTAGACCCAAATTTCAGATCCCACAGGATTATCAGAGAGAGTTTGTAGGCAAGCTTTTGGGTCAGTCTCAATCTAGTATATGTTGTGCTTAAGCCCTCAGACAGAGGCTGAGTTATGCAAAGTTTCTTTGTAAAAATGGTATGCTTTCTCCTCAATAAATGTATTATCTTTGACATTCCAAGATACAGTTAAAAGCAAGGGCCACACCAACATTGCAATGAAATTTCTGTTCCAGCCATTTTGCAAGCAAGATACTCTCCCCCAGGTAATCAGCAGATCAAAGCCCAAAAGATACCTTTGGAGACTGAAAACACTGACCCAGCTGATTCATAGGATTAATAGAAAGACTTGCTGCCTGCACAGACAAATGAGAAGGCATGGGAGACTAGAAGAGAGCTTTCACATTCCTCAGAACTTTGGAGATAGGAAATCTGCCACTGGCCTCTCAGAGAAGTGCTGCTGGCAGCAACCAAAAAGAACAGGATTTAGAGGAGGCTGTGGTTGGTTTTTTTAGTAAGGGTGTATAAAGCAAAGAGTTGTCTAATGTGATTGGTGCAAAATGGCTGTCAGGACTTATTGATTGGACTTCATCCTCCCAGCTGTTAGTTACTAGCTATGCCTGACCCTACATGACTACATAAAGGAAGTGAAGGTGCATCAAGGATGGCATGTACTCTGAGGTGCCTCATGCAAACACAGAAGAAAAACAACGCTTTGAATATTAATGTATTTCTCAATAAAATGTTTTACTCTCCATTTGCAGTTTTGGTTAAAATAGTAAATCTCACATTATTGAGACCACAATTCATTTTCTCATGTTTATTCCCTCTCTTAGCAAAGGTACAGAGCTCCCTACAGTACTCAAATCAATTAAACTTTTGAATGAAGAATGTTGAGTTATATGACAAAAAAAATTACATTGCTTTAAACCCATGGATATTAAGAATGTGAACAAGAGATTTTTGCAGTATTTCATAGAAACACTATACAATTCTTCTGCTGAGCTCTTTGTGTTTTGTATCCTGCAAGTTGTGTAGCTCATGTGCCCATTCACAGGCAGTTCTGATATGCTTGTTTTCTTTACATTGCTGCCTCACGTTTAGGAATCAGAGTGACTGCATTACATGCATGTCATTTCTTGGAAGCAGACTGAACTGCTGCATTAGGGGAATATGTAGTTTGAATGTGTCTCCTGGAGAAGCAATATTTCCTCTAAAGTGACTGAGAGACAGGTGAAAGAAAGTCAAAAATATGGGACACAGCTGCTACAGCTGTGAATAACTACCCATCTTCACCTCATAAGCATTTGCATAAGGAAAACTAGTTGGTTCAAGTATGGCATCTTCAGTGTAATTCAGTCACTGGTTGGCACTTAATTTGATCCACCATTTAATCTGATCAAGACCTCTGAAACTAAATCATGCGGTGCTTAAAAATACAACTTCCACTTCTAATTTTTTTTTCTGCTTTAGTCAGGACAAATTGCTGCTGGATAAATTGATTCTTGGCTACAATTAGTTCCAATTTAATTAATTGTGATGAGCGTAAAGAAATGCTTATAAATAAATGAAGGAGGACTTAATCCAAAAAAGACAGAGGCTGACTGAGGGAAACTTGTGCAACAGTTAAGCATAGCTACAAAGCTAAGAAAATATTTTTTTAAGTACAGACATAATAGCACCCAGGGCTCATAATTTCTCTCCTCTTACTGTTATGCAACATGGTTGCCATTCACTTCCAAAGAGTTCTTATTAAGTAAAGTTGTACCTATTTCACAAGTGAGCAAATACAGACCAATTAAGAATTTGTATGTGATTACATGTGTGATATCTCTGCACCACACCTGGGAACAGAAACACTTCCTTGAGAATCTCTGTTCAGGAGACTTGACACAGGACCAGGCAATCTCCTCACATGCCAGACAGGCAACAGCATAGGCCGCAACAGTCCTATCAATAGCACAAGAAACCACATATTTCAATAAGGGAAAAACAAAAGAATTAAAATTAAACAGGAAGGCTGATATCGTACAGGCCGGTTCAGGGAACACTTCACCTTTCCCTTTGAGCTATAGGGATTTTGTTTTTATCCTCCAAGTTCAAATATTTGTCTCATACAGATTTGGCAGAGTTCAACCTTGATTTCTGCCATACAATACAGAAAATTGGTTTGGCTAATGCAGAAAGCCCTTGTTAGACGACCAAAGAGACATACATAGTGGACGATGGATAGCACCAGCGGAAACCAAAACAACCAGATGAAACTCTGTAGTATATCAAATTCCAGGGCTTAAATGTTTGTACCCTCACAACTCACCATTTAGTAGAACTAGACACGTAATGTCTATGTGCCCTGAATGATCCATCATCACTGCACAGTATCTTGGTAAAGATACCATAAGTAAGAATACAAGCATGGCACATACTGATATGCATTATCAAGCATGGGGAAAACTGATATTCAGCCTTCCCAGGGATCAACAACTTTTGTTTCTGCCCTGTTCCTCACCCCCTCTCATCAACCATGGGACATTACGCTTGAAGTTGTTCTCCAGACACACAAAATCACTTGTATTCCCCTTCTATCCTGCACATGTTCTTCCTTGCCTAATTTTATTTTTCAGGTCAGCGGCTGTACTGTAAGTTGTCCAATAACATTATTTTCATTAATCCATTCCATGCTAGTCTGTTCTGAGGGTAGCTTGTGACAGTGGCACATTTCTGCAGCCCAGGTAATTTTCTCCCTTTTAAAATGAACTAGGGCACTAACTCCTCTGTTTTGAAACATGTAATAAGATATGACATCTGTTATTCTCCCCCCCAAGTAGGGATCTTTCAAAACAACCTCACTACAGCAGTTCTACACCATCTTCCACTCCCTTGCAATGCCCTTCCTCCGTTCTGCATTTCACCAAGCAAACATACAAGAGGAGAATGCTAATAAGCACCTGAGGCAGAGGGGGTTAATGAGACTTGCAGTCAAGGGTTCTCATTAGGTGTGAAGCTATCTTATTAGAGAATGATGTGGATTATGAGAGGAAAGTGAAGCACTGCACAGCAGCAGCTCTGACTTTCAGAGAATCCCATTGCAGCCACCATAAAAAAAAAAAAAAGAAGAAAAAAACATAGAAAAAATAGGGAAAAGGAAAGTAGACCAAATTAGTTACTATTGTACAAGAGGCAAGAGGTATGCCCACTGCAGCCTCTCATGGACAATTTCACAGTCACGATCTGTGGTGCAAATATAACATGGTTTTAATTGTTCATAATGCAGAGCACTTTATGTTGACTGAAACTCTGCTAGAAATAACAACTACTTGACAGACAGACAGGCAGCAGCAAAGCAAAGCTGTGCCACTTCAACCACTGCATATTTCCATTGTCAGCCATGGAAAGAGGATTCTCTCACTGAGGCACAGAACAGAGGGACAGAAATTTGAGACGTCCCTTTTGCCCCAGCCCAGCAGGTTATCAGAAGAAAAGGGATGGAGGGGACAGAGCTCAGGAGCTGGCATCACGCCCCAGGTTACACTAGCAGAAGTAGCCCTCACTCAAGTCAAATGATGAAGGAACAGATTTTGCACCTCCCCTATCATGGCTGCATGCCTCACCCCATCACCATATGCCAACATTCAATTTATCTCAACCTAAGCATGAAGTATTTATTAATAATTATTACGCATCTGTTTCCTCACACAGACTTTGAGAAGGAAGAATACCAAAGCTGAATACAGTATTTCATGTGGCTCATGAGAAGGTGACATTTTAATTTTGAGGAGATTTTATTTTTATGTTCTGCTCTTTACTGTAAGTATGGCATTTGCCATACTCTCAGACTCTGTAATTGTTAAAAAGATTTGCATGTTGTAAGAAACTAAGTAAATTTCAGGCATCACCTTGGTACCTAAGAATAATTTAAATGTGCACTAAGTGAAGCAGTTCACCTATCTGGATCCACCCAAATCTCTCTCTTCCCCAGGAGGATCTAAAAAAAAAAATATTTTTTTTTCCACATTTAATTAAGATAAAAATACAAGAGCACTTTCTGAAACTGTGTATTTGTAGTTATATTGGCAAAGGTAGCACTCAGTTTGGAAGTTAACACTTTTCTATCACCTCAAAAAGGCTTTTCATCAGCACACCTACAAATACACACTTCCTGTAAATAATAAATCAAAGTGCTTTTACCCTTGGTAGTTTCAAAGATCATTTTAGAGAGAAATCTATGCTGGAGCATAAGCAACACCCCTGAACTGGTTAAAAATACTCTGTTAAAGAGAGTCTGGGAAGGACTTTGGGAAGCAGCAGGGGAGAAGGAAAAGAGCACCAGCTAACTCAGGTGAGAGATGAAGATGAGTTCAGCAGCATACTAGAGAAGCAGGAAAAAGATGTTCATCTTTGTCTGGGAGTCCCAGTAGGCACTCAGTGCTACACATGCAGCTCCATGACCAACTGATTACAGCCCAGCAGCCTTTTGCTGATCAACATATAAGCAGCCTCTACTCACTGGTCTCCTGAAGGACGGAAAGGGAAGCATATCTCTTCATAAATCTACCTGAAGAATAGACTACTAACCTCCCCTCATCTTGAATTTTTCCCCAAAAGGATTTAAATGTGGGTTTTTACAGAACTAAATGACTGTAGTACAAGCTGATCATGAGTTACACTAGTTATTATATGCTAAATGAACATCTATGCTACTTTTTAAAACATTATCATTCTTTTTCAAGTGGAAAATCGAAGTCAAAACAGAGGCTCACTCAATGCCATTACAAAATGATTACAGCAGTGCCAGGAGTCTGTATCCAGTTCTTTCATGTCCATGCTCCAACCACTAGTCTAAACTATTTCTCACATAGACAGCTGGACCAAAGAATAAACTAAAAAGGGGAGAAAAAATAGTCACAGGAGGTGTGGACAGAGAGCTTGTCACTTGCTGAATTACCAGAGAGCTTGTTACTGCTGCTGCATTATGTTGTTACAGTGATTTAACAGCAGCTCAAACAGGGTTGCCAGAGCCAGCAGAACATAGCAGATTGAGCAAGTAAATAGGAGGCAAGTGTAGTCAGACCAGCTGGTAGATACAATTTACTAATAACATCATTAGTAGGAAATATATTACTACTATTATTATTATTACTACTATAATAAAAATAAAACAACAAAGCCCCAAAACATCACCACCATGCTATCCTGATGCAGTTTTGACAAGCCTTAGACAAAACCTCTCATAAAACTGGTAGAGATCTACACACAGAACCAAAAATAAACACTGACAGCAACAAACTCAAGATAATAGTAGACGAATAGAGGTATACAAGCACTACTAAAATAACATGATTAAAAAAATGCAGTTGCAATGGGTTACCATTCTACAAGCTGCCCTTTATTCACAGAAGCAGAAGTTATGTAAGATTTTAAAATGAATTTGCCCTCTTTACTCCAGACAAGTAAAACAGGGTAGGATGGTTCTAGCAGGATTTGTTCACTATTCATGAGCAGGTTCTAATCTGGATTTAGAGTTTAGCATGTAGAAGTGCCACTTTTCACAGTAAACTGCAGATTTAACAGTATTACACGTTGTTAATTCTGCAGACAGAGCTTTAATGGGACTTCCCAGCTCACACATTTATATTAACTCCTTGTTCCCAAGCAAGCAGTAATGGCAAAGCAAAAAAAACAACAAAAAAACAACAAAAAAACCCAACCCAAAAACCCCACAAAAACAAACCCCAAACTTTTAAGAAGTGAATGACCTTCCTGTCCAACCCAACGCAGATGAGAGCAAATTTCTTTTTCTACAGATTCTTTATGTCAAAGCACTCAGTCCTCCTATTTGTAACTGGTAATACTTAGAGTTCACATATTCCCCCTCCCATTATTTAACTTTTCTTTTCCTCTAAATTTCATTCTTCTACTGCCTTAGTTTAGCTTTATTTAGAATCCTTCAGCCTTAAATGTAACCATCAACTCACCACCACCACCACACCTGTCCCAAACCCCAAACTGAATCAAGGGGGCCAAAAAATCATGGCTCTGGAGACCTTTCTGGGGAGTGGGGTAGGGAAGAAGCATGAAGGCATTAATTATTTCACTTATTGAAATCTGTTTCTAAAATGTCAGCGCATCCAGCTGAATGCTGTTTGATCCAAATGGAAAGAGTCTCATCAGCTTAGTGGACATAGGCCTGTTTACTGGATTATCAGTGAAAAGGCAAGAGGATAACAATTTCTCTGAAATGCCAGTTTTACCAACAAATATATGAGGAGTCAGAAGACTTACCCTTGATGGACAAGGATCAATTTTGTGAATGTTTAGACTAGCTGAACATGGAAAAGTCCAATGGCCTTGACCAGATGTGCCCATGAGTGCTAAGGGAAGCTGCCAAAATCATTGAGATGACCCTCAATTGTCTTCAAAAGGTCATGGGAAATAGGGAAGGTTCCTTAGGACTGAAGGAAAGCAATTGTCACTCCCATTGGCAAGAAGGGAACTGCAGGCCAGTCAGCTTCACTTCAGTCCTGGTAAGTTGATGTATCAAATTCTCCTGGAAACCATTTCTAAATACATGAAAGTGATGAGGCAAAGATTTGCAAAGGGAAAAATTATGCTTAACCAACCTGACAACCTACAACAAGGTGACTGGATTCTGGACTTCGAGTTCGGAAAAAAGGAGGCTGAAGGGTGACCTCATTGTTTTCTACAGCTTCCTGAGGAGGAAAAGTAGAGAGGAAGGTGCTGATCACTTCTTCCTGGTACCCAGTGATAGGATGCATGGGAGTGGTTCAAAGCTGCATTTGTCAGGGGAGGTTTAGACTGGTCATTAGGAAGCATTTCTTTACTAAGAGGGTGATCAAACATGGGAGCAGGCTTCTTAAAGAGGTGATTAAAGCCCCAAGCTTGTCAATATTCAATAGGCATTTGGGCAATGCCCTTAAGAACATGCTTTAACTTTTGGTCAGCCCTGAACTGGTCAGGCAGTTGGACTAGATGGTTACTGTAGGTCCCTTCCAATTGACATAGCCTATTCTATATATGAGTAGAAGGTGAGAAGGCAGGATTACTCAACCTGGAAAAGGCTCAGGGGGATCTGATAATAATCAGATAACAAATACCTGACGGGGGAGTAAGAAGACAGAGCCAGACTTCTCAGCAATTCCCAGTAATAAAATAGGAGACAATGGGCACTAACTGAAATACAGGAAGAAAACTCTTTTTCACTCTGAGGATGATCAAAGACTGGAACAAGTGGAAAGAGGTTGTAGGATGTCTGCTCCTAGAGATATTAAAAAACAGACCAGACACAGCCAGGAATAATCTCCCCTCTAAATCAGTGCGGATGAGGGGAGTGGATTATGAATCAGATAATTTCCAGAAGTGCCTTCCCATCTCAATGATTCTGTAGTTCACCCTGGGAAGAATCACAAGATGGTCAGACAGGATAGTCTGCAAGCATCCGGTTGCTGAATAGCAAAACAGAAGCTCAGTTCATCCTAACTCTGCTCACTATCACAAAAGTGAACAGATTAACAGCTTCTTAAAGCAGGCAGATCCTGAAGTTGTAGAAGCACCCAAAAATTCTGCTAACAAGACAAAGGCTCTCCAACTCAGCAGTCAATTCTGTGAAGTGTTCACAGCTGCTTTCAACCATGCTGAACAAAACAAAATTTCTGTCAGTCTCCTGTGACTGCAAACAACACTCTAACATGGCTGTAAATGCAGCAGAACTGCATGATTAAGCAACAACTTTTCATTGTGCTTGTAGCCTGCCTGACTGTTTATTCATTTGGCTCAGAATCCATTACACTTCAGTTAACATTAGGAGTTTCTCAGATATGCCTTCCTCTTAGCTCTACAAACCATCAGCACACAAGCAAGGTTGCTTTGGAGGTGATGCTTTTGCAAGTTATCTTTAGCAGGTGTAAACAGCCCATACAAACTCACTTCTGCTCTGGACCTCAGTTTTTTAACAAGGCACTCTAATGTCACCATGCAGACGGATACGAAGAGCTACAGAAAGGGTTGCCAGTATGCTAGTTTGGTATTATTGCATTATTTCAGTACTGTTGTAAACACTAGTTAAGGTTGCCTATGTTGACTTGGTCTACAGAGTCTTTCTTTCAACTCTGGGTTTTGAATGTTTTCTTGCAAAACAGTTAAAGAAACAAAGATGAATGGATTGGCACTCAAACATATAACAAGGACTCACATTAAAGAAAAGTTCTAAGAAACTGAGAGAATTCATGCTGATTCAACTCCAGCCTGTGCAAACCGGCAAGAGCCAATTTATATATAAAAAGCTTTTAGGCTGAATAAAACCATATTTCTTACTATTCTCCAGAAAATCCTGGTTTCTGTTTGTGCTACGAGGCCAGGACCATAGCTTTTAAGATCTGCTTACATCTCTTCTTTCACCTTCATTTTTTAACTTTAAGAATTTTGCAATTTGAGAGTGAGTGAGTAGCAAAGGTTGAAGAAAGCTTCTGAAGACTGCTGCAGGGAGAATAAAAAACAAACAAAAACCCAAGGAGCACTTTTCTTGATGACAGTTCAGAATGGCAAGAGCCATGAATGGAGAAGCATGCTGGGCTGGCAGCTTCAAGAGAGGCTTTTCTTTCAGTTGCCATGACACTTGTTTCTCCTGCTACCAAGGAACCCCCTGAGGGCACTAATAAGAAATGTCCAGCACAGCACACATTCCTTTTAACCCCAAAACTACAAAACTGGCTTTAAGCTTTGGAAAAGAGTGGACCAATCTGTAGAAAACAAATTACTACGAATTGATCATCTTGCAGGGCTGGAATTTAAAGTCAAAAAAGGAGAAGGCTTCAGATGAAAGCAGCCAACCATCACATTTGCCATTTTGGCTTTAACACTAGAATGTCAGAACTGCAAGTATTTTCCACTAAATAGAGTTTAAAATAAATTCACTCCTATCTTATCCTTCAGGAGATAAACTGTTCCTATAATATCTCTATAAAGAATTATTTTATTACAAACATATGAGAGCTATTCCTATCTAAGGAAGAGTGGTGAAATATGCAGCTAATTAATATAATAAGAATTAGTGGAGATGCCACTAGACTTCACAGGTCTTCATTAGAAGAGGAAGGATCCATCCACATATTATTCTTACACAAGAGACAACAAGCAGATTCTTGACTCTTAATTTGTATTTCTGCAGAACCTGCCAAATATCAATATATATCTCCTTGGAGGCTTCTGGACATTAAGTCTTATCCACCACAAGTCAAGGGGACATCAGGCGACTGCATTACTGTGGTTCCTCCGCAGATGTGTGTTAGGCAACTCCCTCATGAAGGAGACCTAGTCACAGATATTAGTATGACTGATTACTCTTTCAAATACTTTGTTTCCTCCATCTCATTCCTTGTGCAGTTTGGGATGCTCAGGGGAAAGGGAAGAGCACAACCAAGGAAGTCTTCATATGAAAAAATAATCCACACCCCAGCATCACTGTCTTATCCTCTTTATTAAAAAAAAAAAAACAAACGAACACCTATTTTTTGCTAGAACTACCACCGAAAACTAACTTACACCTGGACACAGAGCAATTGAGACAAAGTATGAACACATATTTGACATGTAATAACCCAATTCTCAGAGATACTGAGCACATTAGGAGTCCAGCCAAACTCAGCTTTGCATCTCCAAATCAGGGACTGAAACTTAGCAGAACACACACCTCAGAGTGGAAGACTTTTGTCCCAGTGGTTCAGCTTTGTTCACTGTAACATTTTGTAGGGGATGCTGCATGCCAAAAGAAAAACATCATCTTCAGTCCTGAACAAAGCCAAGGAAAGCTGCCAAACCTTTACAAAATGGTACCTGTCCTAGAAGCTCATAGTACTCAAGAAGCAGCAGCTCTGTGTTTATTTCACAGTAGCAGTGCAGAACTGTACAGGATCCAGCCTCGTCAGGGTGGGTGAAAAGCATGGATGAAAACCACCTGTTGTTCACCAACTAGATGGAACTTTTTAGGGTATATACATGCTACAAAAGTTGATAGATTAAGTCTGGTCTGGAGTGAAAAAAAACAAAACAAAAAACAGAAAGGAAACCTCCAATCACAAAACCAGGAGTCATACTTTCCTGGCAAGACATAATATGTATTGTCACTGGGTGCCAGTCTCCTTTCCTTTTGTTGCCAACATTCCTTGAACATGAGAAGCCAAGACAGCTAACTCCACATTATGTATTCCTGTAGAAATTTAAGTCAGTTCCTCATTACATGGCATGGTGGCACACAAAAACACCCTCGAGGAGAATCAACCCTTCAGAGCTTGTTTCTTCTACAAACTGTGCTTCATCTCTCCCATCCCTTACAGCTCATATCACCTCATCAGCTTTGCAGAGTTGTTCAGCTGTTTCCCTGCAGTGTAAGAAATGTTCAGCTGTAAGTGGCAGAAGGCTCTGAGACAGTAGGAGCTCCCACTGCTGTAGGGCTCAGATTCTTTTAGGTTCTCCTATGCAAGATAAGACATAGAAATAAATTTGGATACCAGAATGTGTTAGAGCCAAGCTACTGGCTAAAAAACAACAACAACATTGGAAATAATTAAAAGTGAGAGACTGAAGCACGAGTGAAACTGCCCTCACAACTGGAGGCAGGATCATTAGTCTTTTCCAAGCTCATTAGGAGCAGTTATTCTCCTATACCCGTAGACCTAATATTTTGAGGCTGAATAACTGCAGGACACAGGTTTTTTGGGCAACAATTGCAGTGCTGACTGGACTTGTCAACCTACAGTCCATGGGTAGCCACTTGAAAAAAGGCAGTCCTCTATGTGTTCAAAAGTTTCCATCTCTTTGAATTTGGCCAGGAATTGCTGTTTTTTCCCCTGTGCCACATCTCCTATCAATTACTGGTGTGCTGTGGAATACTGTTTAATAAACATCATTTTCTTGGCAGAGTACATCTTCTAAGTGATCGATTATAAGAATCTAGGAAATAGACTTCTAAGTACTATATCAGCTTCCTGCTTTTCCTATGAATGGCATCCCATAGTCATTAAAAAACCACCCTGGGCATTAAAATGATTTATTTTAATCTAAACAGAGATTACTTTAATTAAGCACACTTTATTCCTCTTGAAAGTGACAGAGCACTCCCCTGAAGCCCTCTATCACTCTATTTATCAAATTATTTCAGTGGGAGCAGCAAGCCATTCCTCCCAAACCACTTCGCTATGGAGCTTCAGTTTTGTTCTGGAAAGAGGGAGAAGAAAAATCCATGCTAAGAAAACATAAACAGATCCAGCTAATCTAAGATAAGACTACGGCAATGTCAAGGGACTTCTATTACCATGAAGCAGCTCCTGAGTTTGTAACTGGATACTAAACAAAGCTGCAAAGTTTACATCCAAAAAAGGGCAAATCCAGTTTCAACACTGACGAAACCTACGAACACTGAAACTAGTTTTGCTCAGGTAAGTGAGGGGTCTGGACCATCTTTATGATTATTCAGGAGCATTTGTAGTGATTGGAAGTCAACAAAGTCCGGGGTTTCCTGTACAGAGTCTGTACAAAGGTAACAACAGAGGTGTCCTGCTCAGAGAATGCTGCATAACAAAACTGGAGAATGCTGGAGAAGCATCAAACAAGCAATTTCAGGAGAGGCTGGGAAGGTGTAAATAGCAATGGATGCACAGGACTGCAAAACTAGTTCACGTTGAGCCAGAACTAATAGCAAAGCAAGCACTTTAAATCAGCAGTGCTAATATTCAATCCTGTTCTCAGACACTGAAGAAGATACTGGAAGAACATTACTGGAGTCAGAAGAATTGTACCTGCATAAGTCTAGTGGTGTATGCTGAGAGCAATTGGGACTGTTTGAAAAGAGAAGAGGGGGGAATAGACACAAACACATGTTTTCACCTTTCTTTTGGCAACAAAATCTTTTTTTAAAAAAGCAACAAGATCCATTTCAGAAAGATCAAAATATTCAATGAATTCCCTTTACTTGTCACCTCCATTATATTTGGGGGCATAGGAGTGGGAAGGGGGAGTCATCATATTGTCACAAGACAACTGTTTTACATTAGCATTAAACCAGAATATAACAAACATCCTGAAATAATCCATTTCCCCTTCCTTCCAAATTCAACATTTCCAGTCTAATTTGCAGACAAGTATCTGAAATGCATCCAAACTATTATCAAATCAGCATGCTAGGTGACTGACATTCACCCTTCACTGAAAGTCTCTTGGAAAAGAGATTCGTGAAAATTCTACCCCAGATGTCTGAGCTTTTTAATGACTAATAGAACAGTGTCTTTCCAGGCTCACCTTTCATTTGTTATTTACTCAGCAGTATTTACACACTGTTAAGACAGGCTAAGCCATACAGGGGATAGACATGCACAAATATAAACAGAATTATAATGTCCTGGTTGCAAGATAGCTGTGATAGAAAAATATACTGGCTGTGCAGAAGAACCTACGCATGAGTCACCACTCTGAAACATTCAGGCAGTTCTTAAAATGGCTGTAATTATCCTTCCTACTCAAGTACAGGAAACGCCTTTTATTGCCTTTGAACCATTTACTGCCATGCTCTTCCAAGGATTCATACCAGAGGAGGCTGTCAGAAAGAGAGTATTAGTTTGCAGTACACACCTTAGAAGACTGAAGGGTACCTGCTGATCCTGATCTTAAACTACAGGGGTAGGATTTGTCCCCCAGCTGTTTAAAGGCACAAGAGATGAATAAAGCTCCACCCAAACAGAAAGAAAATTACTACCAAAATCAAAACAAAACCAACCCCAAAAAAACCAACCCAAAAACAAGCAAACAAAAAAATCCCACAAAACCCCAAGCACAAACAAAAAACCCACCACGAAAAGGTAGGATACCCGTATCTTCTAATGGGTAGTATAAATACACGAGAACCCTGATGAAACTGTTTATCCTGCAGGAAACACATCTCCTTTAGATATTTTCATTGATCAAATTATTTATTTGCATTTGTCAGTATGCAGGTATGCTTAATATTTTTTTATGCTTAAAGGGTTAATAAAACCTATACAAACCCTCTAGTCACTCCGTCTCAGGGCTATGTCTTCCTTCAGACAAAACGTGACAATTTAGCAAATGAAATTGTATTAGCCTAAAGAGAAGTTCATACCTTTTTGCATGTAAAAGACTTATCTTCCCTGCATCTTACTGCTGCTAAGGGAACAATCTAGCTTGGCAAAACCGTGTCTCATGCCCCAGATATTATACCTGGGTATGATTTCATGCACACGAGAAATTAACACTCCATTCTCCTAACTTCTACTTCTGCTTTTTTTCAGATGCCACCAGCTCCCTGATTTAGTACATCACCTACCTGACGCAAAAGTAACAGGCAAGTAACATGCTGTAGGCAGCAACATATTTTTCCTATCTTCTTGGCCTGCAGAAACAGAGACCTCCTTATAGCAGGAAGAAATGACAGAGAGGGCTGTGCCTGAATCAGAAGTTAATCCTTATTGAACCAGTGAAAGAGTCTCATCCCTACTATGTTAGCAAACTTGTTTGAATACTCAAAATATGGAACAAATTCTCTTCACAAAGCTTTCAAAAATTGGTTTTCTAATGAGGTCAGAAGGACAGGCTACAGAATTTCCTTCCCTGCCTAGGATAAGTTGATTGTTACTTGAATAAAACCCAGATGCCTTTCCACTTTAAACTTTCTTCTGCAACTTTAGTTAGCTCACCTGTATTTGTTAAAAAGAAATTTTAGTTATGAGCACTAACAAACTGGTTCCCTATAAATGTCTACATACAGATACATCCCAGGTCTTCTCCTCTCCATGAAAGGAAACTCAGCCACCTTCTTTTGCAAATGGAGTGTGACTTGCTGCAGCAGCATTCCCTGAGGTAATCCTAGGCTGTTCATAAAAATCAGTTTTGGGATTGGGACACAGCAAGGAGATAACCATTGCAATTCCACCAAGCAACAAATACTAGTTCTTCCTATATTAACAGAAGAAAGGGAGAGAGAAGAGAATTTGTGTGTGGGAAATTTGAAAGGTTTTCTGATTCAAGGAATGGACTGAGGTTTGTGTTTTGGGATTTGGAGATGCTAGAAATACTGCTGTTTAGTGCCTGGTTATCTAAATAATGTATGGCTTTATTTTCAGTGGAGAAACAAAAGTACTTGAGTTACTTCTTGAGGCACTTGAGAGACATCTCTCCAGGTATAAGATTACAAAAAAAAAAAATAATAAAAAGTAATATCCAGTATTAGTAGACATGGATTAAATTGTAATTTTTTTAAAATTTATTCATAATTCCTAGGAAAAAGCGACCTGTGCCCCAGGGAGAAGGGCAAGGAGGGAAGGCGTGTGAGGGGAGATTTTTTTTTCCCTACCTAGAGAATTCCATCTACACATCTTAATCACTGATTCCATTTTACCATCTCATCATAGGAAACTAACACAATGCTATAATTTCAGTTTATTAAAAACACTTACTCTGTTCCTGGTTTTCTTTTCAACTTCAAATTAAATACTTCAACAGCCCACACCACAAGCAAAATCTGTTGATACATCTCAGCACAAGTTAGTGACTTGGCAAAACAAACACACAACCTTCTCCACCCAGTCAGTTCTTCAGACTTTCTTTACAACTATGAGAATTCAATTAGGCAAATTCCTAATTGGTGCAGACTGCTTTTCCTGCTACCAATGACCCTTTACATCATTGTTAGCAGTCTTCTATGATTAATTAGGCTAATGGCAGCAGACTAAACTTCTTATTTCTATAGAACTCCAAATATTGCACTCATTAGAGGCAATGGTAGAAAAAAATTTCATTATTCAGTTCACTTTGTACCTCAATTTACCATGACTTTAGCTCTAGCAGCTTTTTATAAAAGGCACTTCAGTTCTTCCCACAATTCGGAGGTGCGAGGCAAGTGGCCAAAGACAGAACTACCAACAGCGCTACCAAGCATTCTCACCTCAGACTGAGTTTTGCTTGCCAGAAGTGAGGCTGACAGACAATGAAAGGAGAAAAGACAAAAAAAAACCAAACCAGAAAAACAAAATACCAACAAACAAACAAGCAAACAAAAGTTGCCTAAAGAATAAAGCAAGGTTTGCATTCAAGCAACATGTACTACTATACACAAACTTCAACCTATGCCTGGACAAAAGCTTAACATATCTTTTATTGAAAGCATATGAAATTCAAAATAGCATGGGGAATGAGCATAGCTTCTGCCTGTTATGCTCATAGCATTTACTGCTTTCTGGAAATAAGGACTGGTGACCCAGAAGAATCAGGAGTTTAGAACCCATTCAAGCAGTAAGCGTGGAAATAGGAGACAGACCTTTAAACATTTTGGAGCAAAACCAGTGAAAATTCAAAGTTTGGGCTAGCAATACTTTATAAATAAATTCCCTATATATTAAAATTTCTTTTCATCAAGGTAGTGCTGCCCGAAAGAATTTCCACATGGACAAACAACTATAAGAAAGCATTAAGATGAATTGAAAGATGGTTAAGATATATTACACAGTAACACTTCCACAAAACCCTACCCAGAAAGCAGAGCTACAGCCAGTTTCACCTAAGGAGAAAAAACCTTCTGTACCACTTTATGCACTATAAACATAGTACAAATGCACCCAAGTGTATCAAAGCAGCTCCAAAAAGTTACAATTGAACTTGCATTTTCAAAACTCAAAGTCCTACTGCTAACACAGGACAAACAAGAGTTTCCCACATTTGTTACATTCAAAACTCCCTTATTTTAAGTATTTCTTCATTACAAAAACAAACAAACAAGTCAGATTTTTTTCTGAATTCATGGGGGGTTAAAAAAATTCAGGCCTCTGTAAACACTTGAAACCAGAAATATGTTGAATAATTTAATTGATATTACATGTCTAATTTGTTTAAATTTCCTATAAGCCATACCTAAATTCCTCCTGTTTAATCCAGTTTTTCAAAATGAATAAGCTTATAAACAAGACTCCATTTCACCAACTGAGATTAAATGGACTACTTACCGCATAAATGAGATTCCAGTATTTCCTTGATTTGAACAGCACAGCAGACAACTTCTATGCCAGGAGCAGAGAAGCAAGACAGTGAATGGATCTTAGCCATGGTAGTCTGTAAAATAAGAATAAAATAATAAAAACCACACAACAAAACTAAACCCACCAAACAATCAAACACTTGCACCCAAAACAACCACCAAACAACAAAAGGGGGTGGGTAGGGAATTAAGGTAGCTCCCAGGATTGCTTCAATTGCAGTAGCCATAAATAATGGCTACTTGAGTTCAGAGACCTAAGAAGCAAAGATTTTTTGACTGCAATTTATACCCAGCTGGAGCTTCAAAACCTTACTTTTTCAAGTAGACTTTTTCGTGGGCATTTAAAGAATTAATAAATATAGTCAGTGAGAAAGTGGTTTATAATGTTACACCATTTCTTATGAATTTGCATTGAATATGAAAGAGCAATTGTCAGGATAAAATACTGATTATTTTTTGGAAAATGCAGCCATTTTTACTGAAGTGTACAAATGGTATTGGTCAAACCTAAAAATGAACCCACAAGGAAACTATGTCTTTCAGATATACACTTCTCTAGCTGAGATCTTTTTGGTCTGTGCTTTGCTGCTTTCTTTAAAAAAGGTGTTAAAAAGTCATCAGTAACTACTCCCTAGTTGATGTGGAAGGCAAGCCCCAGTCCTTGTGCCCTAAAATCTAGATGCCAGGTGGGAAAATGTGAAGTAAAACTGTAATGACCAGATCAGAATCCAAAAATAATGTGTTCTCAGGTACATTTCACTGATTAAATGCTCTCAATTATTGGTTATCACCCTTTCCCCAAAGATCCAGAGGAAAAACAAATAAAAAAACTCTATCACTTCATGCATTTCCTTTTGATGTAAACATCCAAACCTTGATTACAGACTATTGCATAAGCAATGTGGGATTTTTTTAGGTTTTTTTTTCCACTAATATAAAAACTCCTTTGCATAAATATAGAGGTTAAAACACCCAGTCATCCTGTGTTTGTAGGATAATGTCCTTCATGCCTGCTAGCACATGCCTTCTTACTGGCTCAAACTTTGTGAGAAATAGACACAAGCCTGTACTGGATAGCAGCTTTTGTGTCTGTTAGGGGGAGCAGGAGAAAAATGGGAGATGCCAGTCTCCACTTCACAGGTGATGAACAGGGATAAGCAAAATTCTAGGAATAACATTTATAGGTTCATCTCTGCCAGCTTACAACCTCTCATCACTCCCCAAAGCACCATTGTAGAAATTCATCAACTTGTTGAAAGTGACATAGAACGGCCTCAGTTATCTACTTGACATCCACCAGCTCCACCCTATTGTCACATTGACTCTCACTTATGTACTTAACCTAGTTTGAATTTCAGATGGTTTCAGTCTTATCACTTTAAAGCCAAGTTCAACCTCACTAAAAATGCAAAAGCTCTGCTGTAATTCAGTTGTGTAGAATAATAGCATTTTGCTTAACAGCATTTTGCTCTTTTTAAATATAATACACGATACCAGAGAAGAACTAAGCAAAGTAATTTAAAATCACTTAAAATACTGCAATTTGAAAGGACACTGTAACTCTGAGTTAACGTGTTTCCTTTATAACAAATTTGCTTTTACATTACAAGATTTAATAGGGAGCTGTTTAAATGGCTCCATAATAAATAATGAGTAGAAATACACAGAGCCACAGTGTAATAAATTTATAAACAAGCATATACAAACCTGAATCTGACATACTGGCAAGCCACATACAGCTCCATTAGCCAAACCCGAGCTGAAAGAACTATGCCAACCAAGCAGCTTTTTCCAAGGGAACAAAAGAAAATATTGATTCACAGAATTTAAAATGTTTTTCAAGAAATATATCCAGTCTCAGAACCTTCCTAATGAAATTCACCAAAATGTTTTCTTTTAAAATATAAAAATATTTGAAATTATTTTTGTTACCAATATCAATGGCACCTAAAGAGACTACTTCCATGAGAACAAAACTAAGTGTGTTGTAGAAAGCATTTTGACATTTACTCTCACTGCCTGACTGGGGACACTACTTTAAAATATCCCAGGAGGTGGAAATCGTATTTTAGATCTATACCTGTCACTAGTCTACACTCGTGAAAGAATCTTATGGAAGAGAATAATGATTTTTGAACAGAGGTATTTGGAACAGTAAAGGCAAGAAGGACAATCTGATCCAAGCTGTTCTAAAAGGTTATCAGTGCTTTGGATTTGCACGTTTAGTTTTTGCTTTTATACACCTAAGACAGTATAAACTTTGCATCCACAGTTGAGTTTCACAATGCATGGTAGAAACAGTAAGTTATAGTGGTCACATTCTGACATAACACACCCCATATAAGTCTAGTTTCATCTTGTATTCATTGCAATAGACTCGTGGTGCAGTTAGATACATGTATAAATACCATTCTTCATGATATTTAATTGTAAAGGGGACAAGAGATCCAGGTGATGTTCCCTGCCTTGTACTGAACTGAACAGAGAGAATCTGATGCGTAACTCACCACAGCTAAAGAATGGGAAATCTAGCAGCCAGTAATACGTCAAAGTTTTCAGCACTACAATGCCTATTACTCGAATTCTAGAAAGGTCTTTCTTTTGGTTTTGCAAGCAAAATGATTTTGTTCTCTTCTATTTTGGTCTGGCTCCTGTTGAAGTCACAGAAATAGTAGTCAGAAATATGGTTTTAAAGCCCCATGCTTCCGGTGAAGAAGAACAGGGACAGAAAACAACATAAGGAAGTTAGATTCATACCACAATTTCAGCAAGAGTCACAGAAGTTCAATTTCAATTACCACTAGAGATCACCATCTTCACTTACCAGATTTCCACTGATAATGTGCAACATTAAGGTAGTAAAAAATCTGGTATATGGATGCAGCAACTATGTAAACCATCTGCTGCTTAAAAAGTCAGCTGAGAGAATGACTATGGACATATGGGGATACCAGCAGTGAATCACCCTTTTAAGGATAAGGCAAGCTCTGGTCAAATTAAGCTCCGAAAACAAAGCAAGGATAGTAAAAGTGCCATAGGGCAACAAATGTTGCTTGTTTGTGGTGTCCTCAGGGCTCATCCCAGAGCTGCCACCACCTCTGGGTCAGCCTGCCACCTGGGACATAGCTTGCTCTAGCTCAGCATAACTAAAATACTGTCCATCAGTGGAAGATCAGAAGGAAAAATGCAGGCACCAGGGACTCTTCACAATGGGAAGAGTGAAATTATCTAAAAAGCCCCCAAAATGGAATCAAACAGGTATTTTAATTCAGATTTTTAAAGTTCAGGTTCTGTTTCCAAATTGAACAGAGGGCTGGATCAACTCCTTTAACTTGTATTTGTCCTTTTGTCTTTATCAGACAGTACCCAGTGGAACTTCTACTGCTTTCTCTTTTCTTACAGGAAGTGCTGGAGTGGAGTCAACCAAACAAGCTCCTCAGGCTGATATTTTGCCTCTGGGTGACAGAAGTAGCTCTCAGGAAAGTGTATGACATTGGACACCTTCCCACAGAGGCAGAAATTATTTTACAATGCACTTATTTAACAGATTGTAGACTAGTAGGTTGATGCAACTCAGCACAACAGTTACAGAATATGCAGCTGGAGAGGGGTTGCTGTTCAGTTGTGATAACTAAATGGAAGACACAGAAAACAGGTTGCTCCCAAGTGGGACTCAAGGAATGCTTCCTACATACTAACCCAGCTTTCATCTGTGCAAATAGAAACAAATATCGAACAAGGTATTGCCCTGAGACCATGTGATTGAGCTTATATCTAGAAACTTTTTCAATTTATTTTCCACTCACAGGGGACAGGAATTTCTGATATCTTATTCTTTGTACAGGAATTTTGCCTAGCCCCAGTTTAATATGAAACATCTTCCACTAACAGAACCATGCACATCAAAAGTCCCTTAAACAAACTACCAACCACCCACCCCCTACACCACACACACACACACACCCCGCCTCTAAGTGCCACAACCTTAAAATTAAAGTACTCTGCAGAACCTTCCATCTCCAAAGCATCTGTCCTGGGTTCAGCATCTCACAAAAATATGTTCACTTGACATTTGCGGAGGAAGTTATCTCCTTTCAACCATTTCATATTTTTCACCTTTTCATCACAAGCCCTCGTTCTTTGTTACTGAAAAAAAACAAAACTACGTTTGCACAGAACATAAATGCTACTTCCAATTTGTCTCTCTTGTACCTTCACTTCCCCTTTTTCCCCTGTTAGATGAAAGCCTCATTAGAGGAAAATTTTGTGTTTGTAAGGAACCAGATGCAAATCAGCTAGTAGGAACTTCAGAGTTCAGGCCCTTCATTCCTAACCTGTGATATGAAGAGAAATGCCTGGTGAGAGGTTGCCACTTCCTGGCCAACCAGTGTTTTTTCACCATTCTTGGTGGGAATATCAACTAGTGAAACACCTGCTTTTAACAAGGTTCTTGTACAGCCAGTGAAAACACAGAATACATAAAACACTTGATATTGTTCCACGTTATACTGTTCCAGTTTTCACCACTCCACATTTGTCTGTAGAGGGCAGACAAACATAAACACAGGTGAAAACATCACTTACATACAGGTAGCTTTTGTTTTGTCTAGGAGGAGCTTTCCTCTTCTCAACACTTCTTTACAGAATATGAGTGAAAATGTTTATAGCAAGTAAGCATATAATTCAAACACCTATCTTGCCTTTCACCAAGGCCATGGAGCTTCACTATACTGCTGTGTATCCATCTGTACCATATTTGCTGCTTGCCTGAAAAAAGGCTTTATTACAGAAACAAAGATTTGTTCACAGTAGAGTATGTTTCCTCTTCTCCTTCCTCCTGCTATTTTAACTCTCCTCCAGATGTTTTCTTTCCTTTATGCACAGCAAATGGAGTTAAATGAGAAGATCAAACTGAGGCAAGGAAGATACGTCCATGTGAGACACGCTGCTTTATGACAATCCAAAGTTTGAATCTGAATTAGGTTCATTATCACAACAGCTGTGCTGCCTCTTTATCACTGTATATAAAAATGAAAACAGTTCTTCATATTTTAAGTTCTTGTTTTACTTCCAGTTCTCATCCTTTTAGATTCCCTTTCCCCTTTGCTTTTACCATGAGCTTTCTGGGAAACTCCTTTAAATTGCTCTATTTTGGTTTTACTTTTTTCCTGGCATGGAGGCCCTCAGTTTCTAGTGGCACAGGATCAGTGACTTTGCAGTGATCTCTCTATCTGCATAAAATATTCTGTCACTGAAACCCACCAAGGGCATTGAGGCTAAAGGCTGGCTCAGACCCAAGTTTCAGTCCCAGTCAGCTAAGGGCCCACAGAGGGAAGGTTTCATTCAGGTTTTCCTAAAGCTTGTTCTTAGGAACCCAAATACCAGCCCAAGGATTTGACAGACAGTGTTCTCCTGGAGATTACACAGAAGATGGGAGTGGCCAAAGGGTCAAAAGTTTTGGAAACTTATATTAAGACACTGGGATATTGTTTGGAAGATCACTGCTGGTACCAGTCAGGTCACAGCATCTGATGAATGAGGTTAGTGAGCCTGTTATTTCCTCCATCTATAAAAAGCTGGTTTCCTTCTTTCCCTGGCATCCCACGGGAACAAGATTTGTACAACATAGATTATTGCAGTTTCTCAAAGGTGCAAATAAAAATCCTTTTTTTATTAATTATCCCTCATAATCACTGGTATCTAAATAGAACTCTAAGCAGGGTGGATTATTTAAAATACCCATTCAGTTTTAATTACAGTACTTTTTAAGAGATTATTTTTTGTAACAAAGATTGGTATCGTTAGCTTTAAGACAGTACTAACAAGTTCTAGCCACTGTGTCTTTTTCTTCCAAAAAACGAAAGTCATCCTTATTCAGATAAACATATTTACATGTCAATTGTACTTAAGACTCCTATCAGTCAGTAGTACTAGAAATAATGCAAATGAGTACTCTGGGTCTTTTCCTTGAGGAAATACATTTTAAGCAGATAACATGAAAAATATACTCATAGATTAAAGACTTAAAATTTTCCACGCAGAAGTTCATGCAGGCATCCATTGTACAGTTTTTGGCTCCTAAAGGGCATATTCACACTACTTAAGTTGTGGCACTTAAGCGAAGAACTAGTTTGATGGAAGCAGTTTTTGAACTGAAGTGATTAAAGTCATCCTCAGGAGGCTAAATGGGGACCTGAGCTTCTGGGTAGCCACAGTCAGACAAGAGCACCCCCAGGTATTTGAAAAGTCTGTCTCCAGGTTTAAAACTAAGCTTTTTGCCCACATGTCTGAGAGCAGGAGGGACATAATATCATGCTCAAAATCTTCTTCATGGATAACAAGGAAACACAGCTTACATTTAAAGCCAATAATTTATTGTTAATGTAATTGACAAAGGTCAAGTCTTGAGGCCTTGCAAATTCAGTACAGACTTACAACTTGTTACTAGCAATGGCAATGCTGTATTACAGCAGTGCATGGCTACAAGACAGAAAAATTTGTAAGTGCTTCCCAAGTGCTACAAGACCTTTTATGAATTTAACAGGTGGTTTCTTTAATACAAACATGAAGAGAGAATGAACCTTATAGGACCAGAAACAACCAGCAGTTCTGCACCCATGCTACAGAATGCACCATTCAAGGAAAGATGAAGGTGTATCTTACATCTGCAGTCCTGCAATTATTTCCCACAATGCCAGCACCTCACAAGTAAGAGGCTCCTTTACATCCGACACTAATTCTCACAGTCCTCAAAACTTGAAACTCTTCAGTAATTCAGCTCTACACACTCACAGATTAGGCTCCATAGACAAAAGCTTGAGCATTTCACAGCTTTTACACTTGAAATATTAACAATTCCACCATCCAAACTTTCCTTGGACTCTGGATCTCTTTACTCTTACCAGTGGCAGCAAAAGCACAGTAATCGTTACATTTCCAACTTAAAGATATACGCTTGCTGAATTAAATCAAAAGACAACCCCTAACCTGATCTGGCCCAGCTGCATTAACAGAGAGAGACAAGGATACGCATCTGGGCAGAAACACTCTTCCTATTAAAATCAGGGAGGCAGGATCCACAAGACTGAATTTGCAGACTTTTAATTCAGTTAAAAATGAACTTCTACTGCCAGGACACATGAACAACACACGTGGATTTCTGGAAAGCCTGGTGGCATGAAATACTGATAATTTAACTGGCGTTATACAAATGAAAAGATTAATATCACTGCAGCCTTCCTATCTAAGGAGGCTTCAAATATTAATGCCTTTTTCAAAAGCAATTTGATCCATACGATTTGTACTAATGAAGGAAGGAATAAGTTAATCAAAACATTCACTTTTGGAAGAAAAAAAGTTTTCTGAGAATTCAGATACTGAAGCCCAGGAAATATTCCCTCCCTTATCCCACATTTTTACACAAAGACAAGCCCTACAGCAAATTGAATCCTGCTAAACACGCAGAGGAGAGACTACAGATTATGAGATATGCTGCAACTCTGATAAGTGCTACCATGGATTACTTTTCTGCGTAAGCCACATGACAAATCACCTACAACAGAACCTCATTGTGCCTTATTCATTTTCTTCCAGCCCAACTCATACTTTGCTCTTTGACTGATATGCTAACAGTACAGGGGGGAAAGGAGGTGTGGTTGCAACTTCAGGATTGCATTAACCAAGATATGAGGGACTCTGAAACCAGATCTTTCTGTGTCCATGCAGAAATTTTACCAAGGTCCCTAGAGGTCACACATGCAAAACCACTGAATATGTCCACAGTGCCTCTAGCTCTCTTGAGGCTTTACATTAGTAAGACAAATGGCTAATTCACTACAGCCAAATGTAGCACATTTCATGATTAAACACAAGCCTGCTCAGACTTGGCTTCATTTATTTCCTCTGCAATGAAATATGTGCAGGTTTATATTTTTTCATTACTACATAAACACAAGCAGTTTATAAAACGCTGGAGGAAATATCAAAACTGAATCTTTCATTCTCACATGAAAATATGTTTTGATCACTATTTTTCCTGCTGTTTGTTGCCATATAGTTATTTAACTGTATTATTTAATTATGTTTAAATAATTTTAATAATTGTCAATGCTCCTTCCCTTAGGAATTCAATTAAATCTAACCCCAGATCTGTAGACATTAATAGGAAGAGCGAAATCTTGCTGTTCTAGTTAGCTATTGTTATTAAAATTTATATAGTGTTAATTATCAGTAGTTCTTTATCTTACAGCTTTCAGCATAAGCATAGCTAACATAAAGAACCTTGTAGCATGCTCATGACCAGAAACACTTGCTTGGTGCCAGATGACATTAAATGCCTTGCGACAGGTGTTGTTATTCAGTTGGGGCTTTTATTTTGGGGGGTTTTGTTTGGTTGGTTTTTTTTGGGAGGGGAGGTGGGGAAGGTTCAGGCAGCAAGGGAAGGGACTGTGTTTTTTTCTTTTTTAGAGAAGAACTGTCCACACCATAGAGACCTTGCGTATGATATTATCTTTATCAAGCCTGACTCCTTACGTGTCCAAGACTACTTGTGAGAATTGGCTTCTGCATTCACCACCCTACCTCAATCCCTGCTGTTACAAACACTGCTACAGCAGTACAGAGGCACTGGCTATGTTCGTCCTTTTGAATTAAGAGTTTCTCTGTAAAACATGGCTCTGCTGTGCTAATGGAGAAGCAAACCATCAATTTCTTGAGCTGAAACTCCATCATTCTACAAGCATGAACATGCAGAGCAGTTCTCCTTCTTCACTGTCCATAATGACCTGTGCCTACCTGCTCTATCACCATTGAGCTTTGCCAGATTTGCACACACTCAGCTTGTTCTCACTTCAGCCAAGAAAGGCAATGAGTGCCAAATTTATCCTCTGCTAATATAAATAGCAGAGTACTGTCCCTGACGTAAATGAAAGTAAAGACACGTTAGTGAAATTGCTAATCCATGTGCATAAAAGCTTAGAAAGAAAATGTGTTTCTGATTTAAACCTCCCCAACCACACAGAGCACCTAACTAAACTCAAACAACTCTGCGAACTTGGCTGTACCATCTCAGGCTACCAAGAAGCAAAAGTCTATACTCTGAAGCAGGAGAGATATAGGGAACAGACCAATAGGTTAAAATTATTCTTCTGGTTTTCCAAATCTGCCTAATGTCTGAAGGACAGTGGCTTTGTGGGTCTTAGCAACATCTGTCATCATAGGCAGGAGAAAGAGGTATAGTGCATGACTTCAACCTGCCAGATTAATCACACAAACATCTTCCTTTTTACTTTTCACCAGCTACTTCTCCAGAAAACATAGAAAGGAGATGACTGATCTTGCCCAAAGCTGGGGGCTTTTTGCTTTATTTTCACTTCTCCATCTTCACTATACACTGCACTTTCTTTCCCTCTCTACCCACAGGTGTCCACAGGCGAGGGAAAGGGCCTGTACCTGTCTGGGACCTGTGCCACCAGCTTGTGATCTGGTGAATCTACTGCCATTTCA